>NW_003298772.1:256599-270134 GCF_000151645.1 Tuber melanosporum
CACACATATCCGACCGTACACTGATCTCCTGCCTTCCATGTACCCATGATCTCTAACAGTCCCAATACACATAATGTTTCCTCCGTTTTCTAATTGAGTTAATGTGACACGTCTGAGTTTCCGCTCCTAGTAAAACATAATTCCGTACATTCAACTGTTTTGTTCTCCTTGCAGCTGAAACCTCTTAAACACTCTCGCTATGCTACACACCTCAACCAAACACTCTCCTTCAACATGCAACTGTCTTCCAACAAACTAATGCGCCTCTACAACAGTTTCCGAGTCCACTATGCAGTTACCATCTTCTTAACCGAGATTGGTACGGAAGCTTCATGATTTTCAACACACCACGGTTCTTCAATGTCCTCTCCAGTTTCTCCCTTTCGCCTCCAGTCCCTGCACAGGTAATAGTTTCCCCGGTCTTCGTCCCGATTCATTCTTGACAGTGGTTTTATTGCTCATTGATCCTGTTGTTCTCATTTACAGCTGTTCTATCCGAGTCGCCTTTTGTCCTACTCCCGGCGCTCGTATTCGGTCATGTAGAATTGTTGTTTCTACTAATAGTCCCACACATCCAAGAAAAAAACATAGTGCTGGCCAAAGCCCGCAAGCCAGCTTCAGGGCAAGCACCGATAATTAACAATAGATACGACGGTATGCATCTTTGTTAATATCCTCCATGCTCACCTGTCATTATTAGTCTACCCAACATTATATAGCTCTCAGGAAATCCACAACTACTTTCTATATGGCTTAGTGGAGATTCATAATTTACTATGAGGGTATATTATCACCAAAGTAGTATAGACACTGATCACTATAACAGTTAGAGATGTAGAACGTACCTACACTAAGAAATAAGCGAGATGCTGACTTTCTGGTGAAGCGAGTGGTGGAAGAATAGTAAAACGAAGTCTCCTCTGCTGGTTTACATTTGTACAAATATAGTGATAGTCATGTGGTAGGGGATTAAGCAGGATGCCAATGGAGAATAACTTTCATTTATCTCTTATTGATTTGTGCAGATAGAAAGAATATTTCAGGTGATTGCAGGTAACCTCACAATTGTGAAAAGCCGGGAAACTATCAGAATCTATATGGAAGACATGATATTCCCTATTGGGTTATTCATGGTTCCCAATGGTCCGTGGAAGAGTAAACTAGAGTAGACTACACCATTGGTCTGGTCGGAAGTCAAGTCTAGTCTAATGGTGTAAATTAACCAACTTTAATGGCCCAGATTATGGAACTGACTAGGCTAGGGCAGGTCTGACCAAGCCGGCAAAGCAAGAGAATATGCACGGCCGATTGACCGAATGAGCATTGTATTTTGCTTCGGACCATTTTATCGCACATTACTACTTTCAAATAAAGATTGTCTTCATTGAACTGATTGTTTCTGTGGGTTATAGTGCGGTCTCAAGGGAGTCAGAATGGAAATAGTACTTCACGGAGATTAGGGGCAGGGACAGTAGATTAACAAGTATTAATATTTTTTTGGAACATTACATGAGTGATATTACATGACTTTACATGTAACAATCCTGCTTCAGATAGTGAGTTCTTGGTGACAGAGAATGAGACTTTTCTTCTTGTTCTATAATACAATAGCTCTGAGGCATATGGCTACATTGCCAATAGTACAAGACTGATATCTGCTACCTGTAACATTAATCAGAATCTTTTTCTAACTCTACCTCATGTTGAGTATTCTCATCATAGTGATAATAAAGGTCGTGGTAACAATAAACAGTGTAGAGCTGTTTTGTATTCGTTAAAGTAAGAGCTAGAAAAAGTACTTAGAAGTCAATCTTATTTTATTTAAACTCATAACGCCAACACTGGCATACAATGAGCCATATCAGATACCGCAATATTGCTAACCAGTATGCAACTAACTACAGTCTAATGAAGTTTCTGGTCCCACATGTGCCACCTCCAAGTCATGCCTGCATAAATGCTAATTACATGACTATCAAACTACCCAGTATGCTCTCTTGCCCACATCCGTAGTCCTACCAGTATGAGGCCAACTAGCACTAAGTATAGATGAAGCCAAGCAAAAGACCAACTGGACCAGCTTTCTAGTTCAACAAACATAAAAGGTCACTACCACCTGGTCTGTATACCATCCCACAGCCTACCCAATGTAAAAGAAAATCAAAATACAATCTATCTACACTGACAGCAACGAGGCACGGAGGAGGTGACCAACATGTATACCTTTTGTACCTGCATGCCAAGCTATTGACACTACGAACCTACTTTGTCAATCTCCTGCCAAGTGCCTATTGGTGTCAAGGTCCTGGTAACGTGTTCACAAGTTGCTAATCACGTTATCGGTAATAGAGACGATAGTTGGCAGGTGGCCTGCTATTCCAGAGAGGAGGCGAGAGCTGAGAACTAAAGGAGGCTTCGAGGGTGAACTGAGGAACAAAGAAGTAACCGTTCAACCAAGTATATTGAAATACTGTCTGTCGAAGTCTGCCCTTTCTATCATAGAAACAGGCGGTCTTTAAATACACAAATCTGTTCATGTCATAACATGAACGAAACTAATCAAAAGTATCAAACGATACTTAAAACAAAACATAAAACAAAACCAAGTATGAAGCGATACTTAAAACTAACCAAGTATCAAAGCGATACTTAAAACAAAACATAAAGCAAAACCAAGTATCAAACGATACTTAAAACTAACCAAGTATCAAAGCGATACTTAAAACAAAACATAAAACAAAACCAAGTATTAAACGATACTTAAAACCAACCAAATATCAAAGCGATACTTAAAACAAAACATAAAACAAAACCAATAACCAAGTACCCGTACCAGTTACATTCCCCAAAACAAAACAACTGTTTAAACAAACAAAACCTAATAATCATCAAAAGTGGAGTCTGAGAAACTAAAGGCTCGAGTTTCCGCTAAAAGCTCTGCATCGTAAGTGTCACACCAGGGACAAGAGCAAACTCTAAGGAAACACTTAGACTCGAAGAAATCTAAATCACAGTAGTCACGAATACCAGATTCGTGCTGTACATCAACCCAAGCATGATCACAATCAGGACAGTAGTCAATCCAGAGGATTTCGAAATAGTCTTCAAGTTGGATAACATCGCGGTTCAACAACAGTCCAACAATCTGTTGTCGCTGCCTTACATTGAGCTCCACATAGTTTGACATCGTTATAGTATTCGGATGGTGATTGGTGACTAGATAAAGTTGTCGAGGGCCTGCTCCATAGCTTGATTCTCCTCATCGCTACTCTCGAATTCCGATTCAAAGTATGGTGCCTGAAATCCATCTCTAGTTTCGAGTTCCGCATGCCATGGCTCAGTTTCTGGCATCGTGGGTGTCCAGCACATAGTGATGTAGTTGATTGTTGGGGGAAGGGATCCATTCGGCATATTGTCTTTCCACCATGCGTTCACCATATCCGTAGCGTGCTCTAGTCCTTCCAGTGGTTCCTAACTGTTTTCGCTCGTTCGATATCCTTTCCATTTGACTCAGAATTGATCATTTCCATGCCAAAGGCGGTGGTCTCAGATTTCTTCAACTTCCCATTCATCTTTCTTCTCAATGATGATAGGTTCGGGTCGAGAGTGGGTTCTTCCAGGGAACTTAGAATTGTCATTTGGGTGGAATCGTTTGACTGCAGAGGCATGGAATACTGCAGTATTGCGGGGGTACATGTGTCCATCCATCTGGACAGTGTAGTTCTCTGTATATTCGTCAATTGATAAGACCTTAAAAGGTCCTCGCCATCGGGGTTTTAGTTTCTTGCTGCATCCAACATTGGTGATGAACATATTTCCATGTACCATGAGGATATCACCTGGTGGAATAGGAACATGTTTGCGTCGTCGCTTCTGAGTAGTCGTGGTTCTTCGGAATTGGGCAGCCTTAACAGCTTGGAAGGCATCATTCCGAATTGCTTGGTGGCAGTTTAGATGGTCATCAGAGGCAGGGACTGAGGAGTTCTTAAATAGTGTTGTAGGTAGGAGGGGGTATTGACAGCCAAAGACTGCCTTGTATGGTGACATCCCTAAGGTATCTGAAAATCCAGCATTGATATATGCAGCGAGCTCAACAAGGGCTGGTTCCCAGTTGGCTTGTTGTTCATTGATCATATTCCTAATTCCGATCTTAACCTCGCGGACCTTTCATTCTGCTTGGCCATTGGTCTCATGGTGTCCTGTGGCAGCAATAATGTGGTTTATTCCGAGGGAGGTCAAGGTTTGCTTCCAGAATCTGGCGGTAAAGCGGGGATCAGCATCACTGACAATAGATAAGGGGTACCCGTGTGGGGTAAGCACGTATCGTTGGAGGTTATTCCAGGTGTCTTTGGAGGAGTCGGTAACCTTCATTGGTATTAACCAGGTGTATCCAGAGAATAAATCCACAGCTACCAAGATGGTGTCACGTCCGGCGGACTTGTTGAATAGTCCTGCGAAATCGATGGTATAGGATTCAAATATTTCACATGGTAGTTGGAGGGTCTGAGCTTTCCCTTCAGGAAGTTGTGTTCGCTCCTTATTTGCCTGACGGAGTTCGCATTGCCTGACAAAATCGCGGAGGTCCTTTCGCATTTCTGGCCAGTAAACATATTCTGAGACTTATGGGAGGTTGCGATCCGCACTATGGTGTCCTTTGTTGTGTATTTCGGTAATAACATATTCTCTAATAGTCATTCCATTGAACGTATGGCCTTGTGGTATGTATAGGCAGTGTTCACCATAACGGGTGCTGGTATAGACCATTCCATTTGATATGTTGCAGGGGGCGAGCTCTCCATGCCTGGAGCTATTCATGGCTTTGAAGTAAATCAGGTCATGGTGGTATCCTGCTATCAATTGGCTTCGGAAAGAGGAGGTTAATTCTTCTGTAGTCGATCTAACATCTCGTTCATGCTCGATTAGGGATCCCGTTGTTGGTTCGATAGGTGCTTCCTCTTCCTCAAAGGTTTCATAGAGTTGACGCTGATGTCAGGGAATAGTAAGGGGTATGACCGAGACAATGGTTACATTGTTATACACACGTAAGGGTCCACCATATAGTGGTCGTGAATTGATTATGGGAGGAGAGGATGGCGGGGCTGACTTTGTGGGGGTTTAAATAGGATATTGCATACACGTAGGCTGCTGCTTGTTCGAGTTCTTCAAGACCTTGGTATCGTGTTGGAACAGGATTAAGGGTATGAGGAGGTTGGGTCGATTCATCTGCATTGATCATCTCTTCTGCTCCTTCTGCGGTGTCAAAGATGGTGTCTTCGGAATCGTCAGCAGGAATATAGTACGGTCGCTGGTATCTGTTGCCGAACTTGATCTCAGTCTGGTGAAAAGGGCAGGTGCCGTGATAACAGTGGGACCAGTGGAGTCTGCTTTGTTCAAGTTCGTGAGGAGGTGTGCTGCGGAGCGTGCAATTGTCTTTCCATTCTTCATCAATGTCCTTTCCTCGTTCTGTTCCGGCAGCACAGTACATGGTGTAAGAGAAAGGATTGGAGGGAGTGGCAGAGCTGGCGGCAGCCACCGATGGTTCTTGTTCATAGGAGGTGTCGTCAGGGCTGTCCTCGCTTTGTCTTGTATGGTCGTGAACAAGGGGAGGGTTTGAGAGGTCTTGATTCTCATATAGGCGGGAGAGAGCATCAGCTAAATAGTTCGTTCTTCCAGGGGTGTAGATAATATTTGCATCGTATTTGCTGATTTCGCCTATCCATCCTGTTCTTCTTCTTCCAGGTATCCTTTCTGTTTTAAGATTAGTGAGAGGTTGGTGGTCGGTAACAATAGTGAAGGTATTGCCCATGAGGATGTGGTTGAAAGTAGTGAGAGCATCAATTACAGCAAGAGCTTCCTTGTCTGTTGTCCCATACTTCATCTGTGAATTAGTGAACTTTCTGCTGTGTAAAGCCGCCGGTCTTGCCGTTTCATGAGAGGCTCCTTGTCCAACCCATGCTCCAACTCCAACATCCGATGCATTAGTAATCAGCCATATTGGTTCTGGTTTGCTTTATTCGATAGGTTGCATAACGTTCAGGTTTTTTAACAATTCCTTGATGTTGGTAAAGGCTTGGTCATGAGTGTGGGTCCAGACAAATTCTGCATTGCCGGTAAGGTCTGTGAGCGGCGCTGTCACAGTGGCATGGTGTGGTAGGAACTCGGCAATATAGTTGACTAGTCCTAGGAATCGCAGGAGCTCTTTTTGATTCTGGGGTGTCGACCATTCCGTTAAACAGGCTATTTTTCCTGGGGCTGAATGTATTCCTTCATCATCTATAACATGTCCTAGAATATCAAGTTTGTTGGCAAACAGGATTGATTTGTTTCTGCTAGCGTAGAATTTAGCTTGCCTAAGTTTGGTACAAACCAAACCTATATGGTAGGCGTGTTCTGTTGCTGTGTTCGAGAAGATGAGAATATCATCAATGTAGACCCAAACAAAATGGTGGAGGTATTCGCTCAGGAGGTTTTCCATAATTCGCATAAAGGTAGCGGGCGCATTCATATCACCTTGTAACATAACTCAGCTAATGAAACTTCCGAAGGGTGTTTTGAAACTGTTGTAGCGTTCGCTTTCTGGATCTAACCTTGTTTGGAAGTAGGCATCGCTTAGGTCAATCTTACTTCGGAATCTAGCCTGTCCAACTGGATTAAGGATCTGAGTGTGGTTTGGGATAGCCGCGCTGTCCATAACCGTGTTTTCGTTCCATAGCTTGAGATCAACCAAGGGGCGGATTCTTTTGCCATCTGCTTTGGGTTGAACAAACATAGGAGCGGCACCTGGGGCTTCTGCCTGGTAGATGACTCCTCTTCTTTGTTGTTGGTTGATCCAATCACAAAGTGGGCTTTTGTATGCATCAGGAATATAGTAGGTGGGTTGGTTCTTGAGATTGGAGGGTTCTCGGAGGCGGATATGGTGGTTCACCTCTCTCATAGGTGGTAGTTCTTCTGGGATTTGATCAGGGAAAACATCAGAGTATTCATCTAATAGTTTTTGGGTAGTTGCTTCACAGACTGCGGCTCGGTACTCTGTACTTGTTGGCTTGCATGAGACTCTCACCTTCTGATCTGGGAAATCAATGGTTGATTCCCCATACCTGATTATAGCTTTGTGGCGGTTCAGGAATGGCATGCCTATTAGGGCATCGTATTTGGCTAGGTTTCCAATCAGCATTTCCTGGGGGGGTAGAATAGCAGAACCAAGTCGAATAGTCGCAGAACAGGTTTTATGGCTTGTGGATCGTGATCCCTTTACTGCCATATTGACTGGTATGGGTTGGTTAATGTCTCAGGTTGGGAGTCCATGGACAGAGACAAATGCATTACTGATCATATCTCTTCCGATTGCGCCCGTGTCGAATAGGACTCGAGCCCTTTTGCCATTGATCAGGATAGTACCTTCCACAGCGGTGTGTGCTTTGAATGTAGCTGGAGGTCGAATACTGTTGCATTCCACATCGATATATCCGATATGGATCTCTTCATATTCACTGGATTGGGCGTTATCACTTTCAACATGGTTTGCTGACGCCTCTTGCGTAATTGCCTTTCCTTTTCCTTTCTTCGTAGGACAGTTCTTTGCCATGTGTCCTCTTTTTCCACATTCAAAACATTCTCCTTTTTGCCGTCTCGATTCTTTGGAGGATTTTGTTTTCTTCTTGAAAACCGGTGGGGTATTGTCTTCAGAGTTGCTGGAGGCTTTGTGTCCTTGCTGGCTGTTCCTACTAGAGGATGTCGGTGTTTTGTAGGACTTGGTCTCATGGAGAATGGCGTCCTTTCTTTCTGCTCTTGCAATTATTACTGGAATATCATCGCCGTCTTCCTCGAGTGGTTCTACTTCTCGCCGGAGGATAGTGTGCATGGTGTCGTAGAATCGTCGCTTCAGGATATATTTGGAGATACTTCCTCTCTCCATCCGGTCCTTATACATCATTAGGTCCGTAGCCACATCGGTGATTCCCTTGACATTCATTCCATTAACTTGCTCGAGCTGGTTGAATTTGTTGTATAGGACGTCATTGGTTATAGAGGATTGGAATCGTCCTTTCAGGTAATTGATAACTGTAGTTCCTATTAATCTTACATTCCCGCGGAAATCCTTATAGCATTGGCGGTATGCGCCGGTTGCCTTTCCTTGACAGAATGATCCAATGATATGTCCGGTTGTAGGGTCTTCCACATCTTTTCCTTGTAAGAGTAGGATGTGTGAGAGTTCTGTTGCCCATCGGTCAAAGGCTTCAGGTTTGAGGTCTTTTCCTTCTCCTGTGAACTTCACTGGGAGGTGGAGTTTAAACTTAGGGGGTTCAAATGCTGCAGGTACCTCCTCTTCTTCAGGCCTTGCCCAAGATTTCCCTCCTTCAGAAGGCCCTCCTCCTGTGCTAGCCATATCTGATTCACTACTAGATTCCGGGTCGTTTGGAGGTTCAAAGGAAGGCTTCTTTGCTGGAGTAGAAGGGAATTCTCCTGGACCTTGTGTATCTTGCATGTTTGCAGGATCGCCCGGCTCTTTAGCAGAGCGCCGGGGTTGCTTCTTTCTTGTAAGGTCTTGCCGTGGGATTTGCTTCCCACGCCTGGTCGTCAAAGACTCTATCTTGGGTTTGAGATGAAGCCGAATGTGCGGTGATTCTGCCGCTTCTCTCCGCTAGCGTTCTGAGGTGGATATCGATAGGTTGATCAGGCCTAAATCCCGGGACAGGTTCTTAACCACTTGCGGAGGTTAAAAAAATGTAACGTGTTCGCAAGGTGCTAATCACGTTATTGGTAATAGATACGATAGTTGGCTGATAGCCTGCTCTTCCAGAGAGGAGGCGAGAGCTGAGAACCAAAGGAGGCTTCGAGGGTGTACTGGGGAACAAAGAAGTAACCGTTCCACTAAGTATATTGAAATACTGTCTGTTGAAGTCTGCCATTTCTATCTTAGAAACAGGCGGTCTTTAAATACACAAATCTGTTCATGTCTTAACATGAATGAAACTAATCAAAAGTATCAAACGAGACTTAAAACAAAACATAAAACAAAACCAAGTATCAAACGATACTTAAAACTAACCAAGTATCAAAGTGATACTTAAAACAAAACATAAAACAAAACCAAGTATCAAATGATACTTAAAACTAACCAAGTATCAAAGCGATACTTAAAACAAAACATAAAACAAAACCAATAACCAAGTACCCTTACCGGTTACAGTCCTGTACCTACGACATGTAAACAAAACACAAAATATAATCAAAGGATATCATAGAGGAAGTAACTCACTGAAATAGTTGGTAGGGCCTATCTCCCACTCATAGTGCCTTGCCCGTACAAGTCCTGCTCATATCCAAACCAAACAAATAAAACCAAGCTTGCAAAGTATAGCATGCAAGAGCCAAACATGTCTAACGGGGTTGTCGCAACCCGCTTTCCGCACAGATGGCCACCAACCTGCCGGTCCACAAGGAAACTTTGTAGAACTCAGCAGCTTCACCAAATAGTTCAAACAGGAGCATAATCACTTAATCAGACCTTGCCCAACCTGATGCAGCGCAGTCCAGTACTCGCATTTACATCTGTTCTCCCCGCCTGCTCTGTCCAGGCCCTTCACATCAGATGCCACAGAGCCCAACAGGCTCACTCAGCCCCTCATCTGGGTCAGCTATCTGACAGCCACAGTACACGGTATACCTAGCCCTACCAAGCAGCTACATATATTGATGACCCCAATAAAGCCCCAACTCTCAGCACCCTACAGTAAATATGTGCTTACCAAATACAGCTGGTAGCTACAAAAGAAGGCAGTACCAATACGCAAAGGCACCGGGACAACCCATACCATGCAACCTAGACAAACTGAGGTACCACCGAGCCAGAAAATATAAGTAGAGTCAGCTAAAGCCAGCCATAAAGGTCCAGTAACAGGGACAGACCAAACAATAGTTAAGACGTATCCCCAACCGACGTCATCCAAAGGGAAAAGATAAATGAACAGGATTAGAGAGGCAGATGGTAGGACCCACTTGCATTGGGTGAATCTGCCAACAACAATCCATAACTGGACTACCCACACAAACAGACAATGCAGGTGTCTGGTAGCCAATCATCCGACACCATTCTCAGTGGTCCAGAAAGCTACCCACGAGTGTAAGATTCTTAATGGTCAGAGCCATCCCTACCAAAGTGAGGAGGAAACAGTGGACTGAACTACCATATAGGTGCAAGAACAGTAGGTTTCAGGAAACGGTGACAAACAGTATTGTAGTATTCCGGCCACAGAAACGACTTTGTAACCTGGAAGCGCTGGGCAGGTACTGACCTGCCATCTGAAACATGATAAGGCAGGTACAACGTGTTGAAGGTTGGTAAGGTCACCTGTTTACTATATGGGCATTTTGTATCATAAGAACTAAGGACAACATTAAAGCCCTACAATATCAAAGCTGGTCCAAAGCACAACGCATGTGATCCCTACAAAGCCAATGTACAATACCCCTAAGTGGCCATGAAACATGCCAGTAGAGTATAGACAAGACACCAAAGATTTTATATAGGAAGAGGCATGTAGGCCACTGCAATGAATAGCATAAAGTGCCAGCATCTTGAAAGAACCAGCTTAACAAATGAATTGTAGATATGTCAACAAGCCCTTCATCACACTACAATACCAAAGCCTAGATAATGTGAAAACTGAGATAACCACCAGGGGAAGGGGACTAACACGGAGGCAGAAGCTCAGTAACAAGTCCGATTGAAGTTGGATATGGGAAAGTACTTAGGATAAACCATGAAGAGCCTACCCACCTCAGCTGTCCCAGGTCCATTATATAGTACTGTTTCGGCCCGCAGCTTTGTGACTCCAAATAGCCAAATCTATAAAACTAAGTCATAATAAACTACTGGGGAAGTGAAAGAGATCAAGTGCACAAAACCTGTGATCTCATACTAAGGTCATGAGTCACAACACATAAATCAATCGTAATGCAATAAACAAGTCATGTAACCTAAACTGGTCACATACACAAGACCCTTAACTTCATAACCAGGTTATGTACAAAACCTAAATCATAGGTGCAGGGCATACTTGTAAGGCACACAAATCAGGCATGTGTCCCAGTACTCAGAATTGAGACTTGTACGAAACGTAAACAATCATAACATAAAAAAGTCACATGACTGAGATGGTTATATGCTGGGAACCTGCCACATACCGTGGTGTCCGGAAAGTTTTTATACTCTCCCATATCAACTACACAACCACAACCCCCACTCATAAAACTTTCAAAAAAAAGCTAAAGATTTCAATTTGAAGAAAGCATGATAGTATTGCTAGTAGACAATAAAAAAATATTATTACCATTTTGTATGGCCTCCATTTACATCCAGTACAACTTGCATTCTCTCCGGTATCCTATCAATCCCTCCATCCAACCTCTCTTGGGGAATTAAATCCCACTCTTTCTTTGCTGCCTTAAACAATTCAGCTGCACTATAAGGACCACTTTCCAGTCTGGAGAATCGCTTGATAATGGCTCTTTGGTGTCGTGCCCATGTATTCTCAATAGGATTGAGATCTGGTGAGTTGGGTAGCTAAGGGAGCATTTTGTAACCACAGTCTGCTTCCAATTTTCGATTTTCCTCACCACCATGCCAGGAAGCATTGTCTGCAGCAAAGTAGATATTGTCAGAAAATCTCTCTAGACCCTCTATAAAAGGAATAAGCTAAGGCTGGTGGATCTCAGTTGCATATTGGTCAGAGATTAGGCCAAGTCTGTTTCTTTTGCTGGTCCTTTCCTCCTTTTTCCTCTTTCTCACAAGAATTAACAGTCTTTCCTCCCTTCATCATTGCAGCATATACTTCAATGCTAGTCCTTCCAGACTTCAAGCTAGGCTTTCAGTTTTTTTCTTCCTACTCTTCACCAGGTCTAACTTTGACCTTTCTGCTTGTTGGATTTGGAACTTAAACAATGGTGGATTCATCCACAAAAACAACCCAATTCCATACCCTTTTCCAGTTCCTCCTTCTCTGAACAAACTCCCTTCTTTTCTCCTTTTGTCCCTTTCTCCAAAAAGGCTTTTTCCTAGATATCAGAAGCTTAGAACCAGCTTCTGATATGATTTTATCAATAGCGGTTTTACCAAGACCAATATTCGCTTTTTTAGTAATATCGTATAACGCTAAATAAGGCTCCATGTCGATAACTAACACTACTATCTTTCGTTTTATGTCACTAATCTTGCTTGATCTTCCACCTCGTTTTACATGGTAAGTGTTTCCACCCCTAGATTTAGCTCTTTTAACCACAGACAGAAAGGTTGACTTGGATACATATAAAGACATAGAAATTTTATCATATCCCATATCTGTATATTTAAACAGAGTATAAATTTCCTTATTCAGGTCAGCTCTTACTCTTAGGTTATGTGAAAGTGCCATGGTGAGGAGGGTTGTTGTAGTAATAAGGTGTTGCAAGGTTGCACCTCAGGGGTACGAAAACTTCCTGGACATGACTGTACCAATAGCTCATACTCATAGGTCTGGTGAAATCTTTTTACTAAATCACCTTCATGAGATTCGCTCTCCTTCTACTCAGGATGGGTTCTAGCAGGTTATTTTCTCCAAGGTTCACTAACTCTGGTGCGGAGGCAGGTGTAGACCTCCAAAGCCTGTTAAACCTATCATCTACTACCTACCAGTGTACACTCAACAACATCAGCATGATGTTGGCTATTTCAATCATGTAGCACTGCTCGTTATCTATCTGGTCCAGTTTTCTACTTGGTTACTTATTTGACGAAGTTCAGGCTGTGACCTCTCCAAGTTGTTTCCTTAGAACTCTGAGTTGCCGGTGCAGACATCTGATAGCTGGTGCCATTTCCATCAAAGAGGTTTTGGCCTCTTCCTCCATGGGCCATGTCTTTAAGGCCATCTTCCATGTAGCCTCTCTTCCTTCCAGCTATTTCTGTGCTCCATCTTTCAGTTGGTAGTATCTTGCAGAAAGCTGCTGTGCCTTTTGAATTTTGCATGTCTGATTGAAGCACTGATTGCAGTGCTTTTAAGTATAGTTCAGGTATTAGGAATACCAGGATTCAATATCTAGGAACGCCCTAAGTAGAGTATCCCCACTGGGAATCTGAATCTATGGTCTCCAACCACTCACTGCGGCTCCCATATGGACCCCGCACATCCTTGTACTTATTAGTCTTTGTTGCATTCTGTAGGTATTATGCTACAAAGGCCCCTGGTGTTGGAACAGCACCTTATATGTCATGACTGTCTGTCCTTCTGGATGCTGCCTACAGGGTATCAGTGATGAAGCCTTCAACTAGGTCTCGGAGGTAAAACAGAGTAAATCCATCAACTACTCAGAGGTCTACAATGCTTCAATGATGTACGGTTGTTGGTATAGGCCACAAGTGATGTGACGTTTTCGAACAAAGATATGGTATCTAATGCTAAAGAATCTCGAAGAAAGACCAATGCATTCTCACCTATCCTATGATAACTGGGAGAGTGCAGAACTGGTCGGACCGCTTCCGGGCATCCGCGCTCCCAAAA
>NW_003298772.1:271399-273425 GCF_000151645.1 Tuber melanosporum
GAAATCAATTAATTTTCCTTGCTTCAGATTCTAATTGTTTCTTCGATTTCAATCAGAGAAGGAGGGTTTTATTGTTTGTAAGAGAAACTGTTTATCATTAGGTAGTTGGATAGGTAAGGTGTACAATGTATTGTATATTCGCAATCAGGGAGGAAGATCAAGCCTTTAAGCTGGTTTGTCTACTATTTCCAGAATACTGAATCGCCTGATTTTCTTGAAGTCCAGTTTCTTCAATAACACTATCATATGTATAAGACCTGGAAGCAACCACACCATATTCTATGACTATATGTTTAGATCTGATTTCCACTGGTTTATCCAAATCTATCATGTGGGCTATCATGTTATGAATTGTATGTTTTGTAGCCTAATATGCCAAATATTGTCTGTATTTTGCGAAGAATAGTGTTGTATCTATTGTGTCTTGATTTGAGTTGTTGAATATGAACTCGGTCCTGTATCATACCTCAAGCGAATTATCTCCTTGATACGTGACATAAGCTCGTAAGTATTGTTCGAGTATTGCACTTAACCTTTAAGTCTGTCCTTTACTTGACTGGTGAAATACAGTAGGCAGGCGATTCTGGAATCACAATTTTGCCTGTAACTCTTTTCTATAACCGTGACCTGAATAGCATTCTGCTCGCAGTAATGATGTTCTTTATAAAGCGATACTGCAGGAAACAATTAAGCAAAAATGTCCATATAAAGTCTGGTATATTAATATTACTTTTGAACTGAATAAATTGACTCATTTTGGTCATGTGATATACCACCACCAGGATGCTATCACATCCTCTCAATCAAGCCAGGTTGGTGATGAAATCAGTAGTAATATTTTGCTAGGGTTGTTTAGGAACTTTGTTTCATTTCAGTAATCTGTAAGATGTGTGTTTAGCGGTTTTGGTTTGGTGGTATATGTCACAATCCTTGACATATCCTTTAACTTAATTATCTAATCCAGTGTAATAGAATGACCCTGTGATGAAGTCAGTGATTTTAGCTGTTCTGCCTTGTCGCGTAGCCTAGATATCATGATGTTGTCATATGATATTGGTCTATATCTCTTTTGTCTCGAATTTACTGCTTTCTTTCAAAATATATATTTCCATCCTTCTACTGTCTTGACCTGAGTACAACTGATTAATTTCCTTTTTTCTTTCTTCAAATTCCTTCTTTATTGATTTGATTGTTTTATCTTCTTTATTTGCCTTCTTGCTTGTGTTTTCTTTATTCTATGTAAATTCCTTAAATTCCGTTCCTTCGAATAAGACTTTTTGTAGTGGTATTTGTTTCTTCTACTTTCACCTTTCATTGTGTTTTGTTATTGGTTTATCATTCGAGATTTGTGTGGGAGTATCTTGCTTTCCAGTTTCTTTTCATGGCCAGTATTCAATTTTGAAAGTATATTTACTGAGGTACTACCTCCAGGGTATCTGGCAATCGTTACAAGTTAGCTTTTGTGGTCAGGAACTAAACCAGATTCTTGTAGTCCATGAGAACTCAGACTGGGCGGCTGTTGATCAGGCCAGACCCTCTCCATTCTTTTAGTACTCAAACCTGCACTAATAGTACTTTCATTGCAACATCACAGTTACATTCTGCTGGAATAATTGTACTGGATTAATAGAACATTGGCATCCATTTTCAATGCTGGTATTGCTATAACAATATATCCGAGCATCCAGATTCCGAGAAGTCCATTTTGATCAATACTTTACAACTAGAGTCAAAATGTACCTAAATAGGTACCAATATCAGATGAGGTTTGATATCATTAAATTCTTTCTGCTCCATTTCTCGCTATTGTCATTATTTGTCTTTTTTCATTATATTATAGATTGGTTTAGCAAGTATCCTAAATTCTTCTATGAACCTATGGTAGAAGTTACAAAATCCCATGAAGCATGAGATATCCATTTTGTTGTTGGCTTTTGCCTAGTCCTATATAGGCACCATTTTGCCTTGGACTACATTAACCCATGACCAAAGGGTAAAGGAGTTGGGCGACCCCAATCCCCCTCCG
>NW_003298772.1:273814-275843 GCF_000151645.1 Tuber melanosporum
ATCGTTTTCCCTATCTTTGGGTAAATTTCTACTGGAATCTTACAGTCAACTCCTGGTCTTCTCGGCTGTAGCTCTGTGGCTTCCTCTTCTTAAAATAGGTTCCTGAATTAATGATATTCCTTTGGAATCAATTCATTATATCCATTCCTCCTTTAATATTTTCTACTTTGAATAACTGGCTCTATACTGATGATGATCTTTACTAGTACCGCTTTTTCGTCTGCATATATAGATTTGATAATTCTCATGGTGTATCCTCTTCAATTTCACCTTCCCAAGGCTTCCACTATAATTTCTTTGATCTTAATTTCTGTCACCTTATTAGACTGTGTTTGGTCCATGCTTCTGAATGACTCGCTTCTGGTGGTAGTTTCTTCCAGATAGTTAACCATCTGCAGCTCTTCCTTGAACCTTTGATGTGTTAATGGTGAAATTTGATTGTCTTTCTGAAGTTTGTAATTTTCCGGGTTCATATTCTCCAGGACCTTTTTTATTTCACCTGTAAAGTTGGTGTCTATTACTCCACCATTGGTCATCAGTCGATGCTTAACTGCTAGACCACTATGGGGCACTATCCGTCCAAGGGTGCCTAATGGTAATTCAATGGCTATTTCTGTTACTATCGCTGCGTGCCTATTAGTAGCAATTTTAGTACTCTCATTGATGTACAGGTCACCTCCTACCATCCTCTTGCAACATCTGGTCGGCACCTTTACAACTAGGTGCAGTCTTTGAATTTGGACCCACTTCTCTTGCCATATTTCAGCAAACATTGTACGCAAAGTGTCTTCTTCTGCTTCTTGCATTGAAACTGCGTAGACCACTAGTAAATTGCTGAGTGATTGTATCACTAGCTATGCACTGGGAAAGGTCATCTTGTGTTCAGTCCAATAGTTGTTTAGGTTGTATTATCGTAACCATCGAATTCCTAGGAATATCTCCTGGTTCTTGATATCCACTACCTAGAAGGCTACTGTTTTCCTATAGCTTTCAATATGTATGTGTACTTCTGCTATATGTGGTATATGATATATAGTACTTGGCTTTCTATCTGCTGAGTAGACCAGTCTTGCTTCCTTCTCTTTCTTCGTGGTTATTGCACATTTGTTGTGGATTTCCTTGTCGATGAAATCTTCATTACCATCTGAGTTTAACATGAACAATATTATTATTTGTTTGTAATTTTCCCTGTAGATCTTTATCTTGATCATTACAGGATCTCCATCACCTTGTTTTAATTCTATGTTTAACACCTTGTAGTAGTTTGCTAACTTGATCTACTTTCCAGGTCTACATCTTGGATCTTGCGGACCATGATCTACTGGCGAGAATCAATTTTTTTCCGCTAGCATATCTTCGACGACCATCTGTACTATGGCTAACTTCTTGTGGAATGAGTATTGATATTTTTCCTACGTTTTTGGTTACTTGGTATCCATTATTAGACCGGCTCCTGCATTCCCATATCTGATACCCCGCTTGCTCACATTAGATACAGAGTTTCCTGTTCATCCCTGTAGTATACTCTTACTAGTATGGGTTAAGAGCTAGTCTGGCTCTTCATTGTTCCAGTTCCATTGATGCCTCTAGCAGTAATGCTCTGTTCTCACTTTAAATGATTGGTAGTTTAAATGTTTCTGCTATTTTCCTGGAAGGCACTACCAGTCTGCATGCTATGGTGATTTTTGAGTTCTTGTGAACCAGGTTTAGTTTGCTTTCCTTATCATTTGCACATCTTGCAAATCATTCTGAGCTTGTGAAATGCAGGTGAGAAATTGCTGATGTGTCTTGTAGCCGTTCACCACGGTTTCTCAATAGGGCTAGGTAGAGAGTGGTATTGTCGAATTCTGTCACAAATTTTCATGGTTGACATTAATTGCAGTATACTGAAAACATCTGCTTTCCTTCTTCGGGCTTTTCCAGGTTTCTTCTTACTGTATCCTTGGCCTTAGTATCATCTCATAGTTCAAAAAGGATTTTCTTAAATTCCGCCTAGGTGATCTATTTTCTTAGTTTCCAGCTGTCTTGG
>NW_003298772.1:276326-294166 GCF_000151645.1 Tuber melanosporum
GCTAGCTCACTATTAAGGCTTTGATCATTGATATCAATATCTCCATCACTATAGAGGTTGAAGGCAGCCATCTTCTATCATTTACCGTCACTTGGGTAGAGCGTTTGTAATGTAATTATCCCTATATGGATTGTTAGTACTTGGCAACTGGGAATGATAGGGCTCTTCTGGTTTCTATATATAATAGCTCTGTGGCCTATACCTACTTTACTGATAGTACAAGTACGATGTCTTCTACCCATGACATGTATTGTAATTTTTCTCTAACTCCACCTTATATAGAGAATTCTTGTCGCAGTGATAATAAAGGTTGTGATAATCATAATGTACGTAATGTGGTGATATATTGGTTAAAGTAACTAGTCAGAAAAGTAATTAGAATAAAGCATGAAGAACCTATTGTCCTTGACCCTAATGGCCTCCTTAAATAGTGCTCTTAGTATCTCAAGTAGTGTGACCCTAAATAATCACAGGCACAAAACCGAATCATAATAAACTATTCATCAGACCCCCAATCAGAGAAAACCCGATAGACTTTAGAGTTCTCAACTGCACCCAGGATTCATTTCTATAAATAAAGATTTTCTTGGAAGGCTCAGATTTACTCACCTCATTTATGTCTACTAAGAGTGAAGTAGAGTGGATGAAGTAAGACAGAATTGTAAAATCAATGGTATATTATTGTTAGGAATATGGAGATCCGATACCCAGAAGTCACCCTAAGTAGGGTAAACTTACTCAGAATCGGAATCTCTGGTCTCCAACACCCCGCTCTTGTTCCTGTCCCTCTAGCGGGATCCTGATCACCACTTCTTTGAGAGAGGACCTTCTTCTATGTCTAGGAAGTGGAATAGAGTAAATCTATCAACTACTTAGAACGTTACTAGACTTCAAAGATGTCCTACCGGTGGTATAGGCCATAAGTAACAGTACATTTCCACATAAAGAGATGATATTGAATTGTAAAGTATCTCAACAAGAGACCAATACATACACACCAACCCTACAATATCTAGAAGAGTCTAGAACCCCAAGAAACACTACTATGGAAGTTATTAGACTTCATGAAGTGTTGTAACCAGGTTTCGGAATACATTGTAGTTACGAAGAGAACTTTTTATACTACAAGTATGATTGAAGTCCCATTACCTACAAGCAACTGAGGGTTACTCATGGAGTGAATAATGGTCAATCTGATAAAATCGCTTTCTGCGAATCAGTAGGAAATCTTTTGGAAGACATGTATCCGTTCGGTAAGGTATTGTGGAGGTTTACCCTCTGATAACCAAGAAAGGTTGCGATTATGACTGCCTTTGCAGATATAGCCCGCAGGTAAAACTGATCATTTCATCACTGACGAAGACTATTGGAGCCAACTCAGTTTAACTTGAGAACTAGGCCACAGGTCAAAAGACTCTAAAGATTGGATAACTACTATTGGGAACATTATGGTTCTGAGTTAGTTATATCATAATTAACAGAGTGCGTGTGGTGAAGGTCAGTGTCTCAAGGTGTTCGCACCTTTCAAGAATACCCGACGTTGTGAGTTATGATAAGAAGAATACATAGTGGTATGAAAAATAGATGTAGTCCGCGAATACTCAGATTCTGAATATAAATATTGAAGTGGCTCCTAAAAGCTTAGAGATATTATCTAGCAACAGAGTAGAGACCTGAATAATATAATATTCCTTTTACGATTCTATCTTACTTTACCAAATTTACTTCGCTCCCAGTAGTCAAAAACGAAAAGAGTGAACTCAAGCATTTCTAGACAATCTCAGTCCATAGAAATGAATTTCAATTAGCCTACACCATTCTGAAGTTTATCAAATTGTCACTTCCTAACAATTGTTAAGATGTCTTCTGAGTTGCTTGAGAATGTCTGAAGCTGGTAAGGTACTTTGATATTTCTATTTAGTATCCGTGTGTTCACAGACTACATCTATTTATTATACAACTATGTACCTCTTTTGAGTATAGCTCATACTGTGGGGTATTCTTTAAAGGGGCCAATCACAGGCGATTCTTAAAATCAACACAACCACCTTGGTAATTACAATATAACTACTTAGGAACCATGCTGTTCCTGGTAGTGATTACCAAATTGTCAGTGTCATTAGACTTATGGCCTAGTTGTCAAGTCGAACTGAGTTGGTCCCACCTGTTGCTATCCTTGATGAACAATCAGTTTCATCTGTGGATTATATTTCCAAAAGTATTCATCCTTACAATCTTCCTAGGTCAGCTGACTTTAAAGATTCATTACTCCTTATCAAATGGAGAGATATATTCTGGAGTACTTCCAACTGATTCACAGGAAGCTATTCCACCGTGTTGACAGATAATTCCTCTATCGGCAACTTCTGCTTGCTTTGACCAAACAGGTTTAAATTGCTGTTGTAGTATTGGGAGTCACACTTGTAGCTACAATGGGTCCTGAATCTTAGTTACAATAGTTAGTGAAGTCCATTGGCCTCTATAGAAGTTGCTCTCTGAGTTCCAGACATATTTGGTTATTATAGTAAAGATGTGAATGCAATAGTCTCTCCTTGAGATTCTATGTCTTTCAATACCATTTCTTTCTGCAATAAGGTCCCTTTACTTACAGCACTTGGTAATAACATAACAGATTGGAAGCCTAGTAGCTCACTGTGTAGTTGACAGATTTACACCGTTCCACCTCCCTGGTATAGCTGAATGGCCCCACCCAGATATCTAGCTAATCGGATCTGGTCGGACAGACTACGGCGACATGTACAGTATTATTTTGGAACATGGAATTTCGTGACATTATAGCCAAGTGATGTAAGTGGGATTGATAGGTATAACAATGTGCAGGGCCAGTCAGTGAACCAGAGGAGTGTATTGAAGACCATGGATTCCGATTCCCAGTGGGGCTACTCTACTTCAGGAAATTGCTAGGTATCAGATCTCAGTATTTCAAATGGTATCCAAAGTGTTCACATGCAGAAAACTCCCGACCTACGACTAAGGCCATGTGTGAAAACTAATAAACCAATCATAGTGCAATAAATGAGCCAAGTGACTGAAGGTTGTCACAGGCACATAACCTACAACCTTATAACGAGTCTATGTGTGAAACATAAATTATACGCACAAGGCAGACCTGCAAACCATACTGGTAAAGCACATTTACCAGGCACATGTCTCATGACTCATAATTAACTCCTGTGCAAAACGTAATAAATTATTACATAAACAAGTCTTATGACTACAATGGTTATTAGCACGCAAGCCAACATGTACTAATGGCGGATAATTATGAGTTATGTGAAAGTTCTTTCCTCGCTATATCATATTCATGACATTGCAAACTTCATTAATACCACACTGGCCAAACAAGCTAGTCATGTTCAGTTACATATTAACTCCCACTGCCAAGTCTGGTCTAGCCTTGAAAATCTAATCTGTTGCACTATTCAGAACAGTGGGGGTATTCGGTAACCCTGCCTTCCCAATATGTTCACAGGCTCTGCGATTTTAGCGAAACATGACCATTCTAGCTTCCTACCACGGCTTTGACATGATCCAAAATTATCTAAAGACCAATGCCCCCTTTATGTCAGTAACGTTTTTAACTTAGTTTTTGTTAGTTCTTTCTGACCAGGCCAAGCCACCTGTTCCTCCACCTATCAATACTGATATCATGCTGAATGATTTACCGAAAGCTAGTTCTTTACATCACGCAGTTCTTACCATACATTCAATAGCTCCCATGGAGAGATCATCTCTAATCCTGTGGTGATGTCATTGTCATATCAGGGTCAGACATTTTGTAACTCATCTATTATACCCCGTACATCAAATTCTCAAATGCGTCATCCAGTTTCTCCTACAAGACCTGCAGAGTAAGGGGAATAGAACAAATGTCTAATTGGTAGATCATTCCCAAAGGTTTCACAAATTGATGGGTCTTTCAGGCTAGCTCCAATGTGACTGCAGATCAGGAATTCATTCACATCATACACGATTACCCGTGGTAATAGCGTTAACCTCGTCCTATTCATATAACATAATTGTTCTCACTGGCTAGCCATTCTGAATCCTCATTCTGTAGTACGTTTGGCTAGTCACAAGAGATTTTAATTCTGCACCAGAGGAATATTGTTATTTGAGTTCCCACCCAGCTAGGTAGAGCAGGTGGCAGGAAAGCCGGGCCATACTTAAGGAAATTGCCGAGAATCTAGCCTGGCCACAGCCTACTGCCTTCAAGGTCCATGCACCGGCCCCTCCCTGGCCTACCTATCGGCTGTATGGGCTTTGTACTACCTATCTTTTAGAACTCACTTACATGAGATTTGTTTCCCGTGTTTGTTTCAACTTTGTAGAATTTGACCCCTGTTCTTCAAGGTCACCTGCCCAGTGAATCATTCACGTGCATTACCACTCGGTCCTGTACTAGTTCCTGTTTCAAATTATTCATTGCTAGCGAAATGGTCACCTTAAAACCCCTAGCACACTATATGTCGTCATACACATTCTTGTGATTCAACCAAATCTAATGAACGTTCGGAATCCCCCAGAGGAAGAAATAAATGCTTGAAAAAGCGAAAGAAACCGAATCCATAGTGTTTGGAATCATTTTCTGGCTTTGTCTCTATTATTTCTGTGTCATCAGTTTTTCACTGCCAACTGTCCCCCTTTGGGCGACCACCACCCCTGATAGGCTTCCGTATGCTGGGTGGATCTGGCCTTTATCGGGCTAGAAATTCCTCGGAGTGGCACGACTTGGCACGGCCAACGACCTATTGTCCAGCTCGTTGGGAAAACTGATTGTGATGATAGGAGGAGTTTTAGGTAACGGATGGGTGGAGCTAGGAAAATTCCGTCGCACTCGTCACAGGTGTTTAGAATACAAATTACACCGGTCCAACTCCCCATTCCCGCTGCCTTAATCCACACCCCTCACAGGCTTTTAACCTCCTCCGTAAAATGCTTTCCTTCGGCATCAAATGCTTTGGCGCATGCATAAAGGTGTTTCTCGGAACAAACAGCTAGGCGAGTATAACATGAAGTGCAAACATTGCTTTCCTGTGTTCATCGCTGTCATCGCTGAAGAAAAAATAACCAATGGTAGCCTCGGTTTGAAAATGCAGATGAGTGACGAACAAAGAAACAATAACTAATTTGCCGCAATCTGGCTCCCCCAATATCCAAAGAGGACTTCATGTGGGCTTCCCCAACCTGCAGTTATACTTTGGGTGTTCCGTAGCCGTGGTGAATGCCCAATACCTACTCACCCTGGGTCGCGAGAGAATTGTCGGAAGAATGGTAAACTATGGAGTCTCTTACGGTAGAACAGTACACCGTATTTTGGTACAGCGGTGCTTCGTCGCTGACTGATGTGTGTTTATAGATTTGTCCCTGTGTGGTCTACAGTGTAGCGCCAGGCACGTGATGCTCATTTATGGTATTGGAAGTGTTTAGAACTAGAAATCCTCCCAAGTATGCATATGTAATTTCGCATGACCAGTGTATCGAGCGTCTCTGGCCAGGGTTGCGCGATGACTCAATCTAGAGGTTGCCCGTGAGCCACTGGGATTTGGAGGCAACTGAAAACTTTTGATCTGATGAATCCCATTGTGTTATGCTATGGCATACAGGCAGGATCCAGGCTAGCCTGTGATAACTGCCCCTCGCTGTATGATGATTATTATCAAAATATAATGATACCACCAACGTCGCGAGCCGGCTTTTCCCGTGGTATTCGTGGGTAAGGGTTGTCTTGGTTGGTGTCATGGGCTTTTTTGGGTGGGCCTTGCCCTCATTAGATGAAGAGAGAGAAATCGTTCCACTCCATAGCACACCTTCTCCCTCACAACGTTACTCTTCTTGACACCTTATCCATTCACCATCACCGGAGAGTTAGTAAAAATGAAAGATGACTTATCGAACTTCAACTATCGAATAATCCCTGAGGGCCGACCACCACTCGGTTGGGCTGCACAGAATGGGCATGATGAAGTGGTGCAAATACTACTCGAACGAGCCCATGTCGACCCCAACAAAACTGATAACCGAGGCCAAACACCGCTCTCACTAGCTGCCGAGAAGGGACACGAGGTGGTGGTGGAGTTGATACTTGGACGCAGTGACATCGAGCACGACCAACCGGTTAATCATGGCCAAACACCACTGTCAATTGCTGCTCGGAAGGGGTATGCCAGAGTGGTGCAAACTCTACTTAACCTGGGCAAGGCTAATCCCAACAAAGAGGATAATGACGGCCTAACACCACTTGCTTTGGCTGCTACCTGTGGGCACAAGAGAGTAGTGGAAATTATACTAAGACAGCGCGACGTCAACGCCAACAAAGCCGATAAGCACGGCCGAACACCTCTGTCATTTGCCGCTCATGGTGGGTATGCTGGAGTAGTGGAGATGTTACTAGAACAGAGCAATGTGGACCCCAACAAACCCGATAACCGCGGCCAGGTACCACTCACCTTTGCCGTTTGGACTCAGTCTACGGATACCGTGAAAATACTTCTAGAAAGGGGCGACGTTAACCCCAACCAAGGGGATTCCGTCGGCCGAACACCACTTGCCCTTGCTGCTCAGTATGGTTATGAGGGAATGGTGAAAATGTTACTCGAGCGGGATGACATCAACCCCAATCAACCGAACATCGACGGTGGAACACCACTTGCAGTCGCGGCTGCGAGTAGGTACGTCGCAGTGGTGAACATACTACTCGGGCGAGCCGATATCAAACCCGACCAACCAGATAGGAACGGCAGAACACCACTCGCACTTGCTGCTGAATTTGGGCGAGATGGAACGGTGAAAATGCTACTCGACCGGGACGACGTCAACCCCAACAAGCCAAATAACCACGGCCGAACACCACTCGCTCTTGCGTCTGCGAGTGGGCACGAGGCAGTGGTGAACCTATTACTGGGGCGGGCCGACATCAACCCCGACAAACCAGATAATAAAGGCAGAACACCACTCGCGCTTGCTGCGGAGCGTGGGCGCTATGGAGCTGTGAAAATGCTACTCAAACGGGACGACGTCAACCCTAACAAGCCAAATACCAATGGCCGAACACCACTTGCCATTGCCGCTGCGAGAGGGCATAGGGAAGTAGTGAATATACTCCTCCGGCGCGACGATATTCACCCTGACCAACCTGATAATAACGGCCGAACGCCACTCTCACTTTCTGCTGAACGTGGGCGCAAGGAAGTGGTCCAAATTCTACTAGGACGTGAAGACGTTAACCCTGAGAGCAGTGACATATCAGGCAGAAAGCCCATCTGGTGGGCTACCGCCAGGGGCCATTCGGGAGTGATAGGGCTATTTCACACCCAAGCGCCGGCCAGCCACAGAAAGGCCTAGTACAACTGAGAGTTTACTCTCCCTCCCTCGTTTAAAACGAGATAATCCATTTGCCATTTATCTGGTCACTCGAACATGTCGATAGACACCTGCATAGCGATTATTATTTCACACGTTTCATCAACTCCATCTCTGCATCGGGACCATACGACACAACTGGGCCTCACTTTTCGCAATTTATTTTAAGAGAACCAGGGCTTTCACCACATTGTTGGATATATCTATCTCGTACCTACTCTAGCTACTCTAAATCTTTCTCTGTCAGGCTGGGTCAGATTTGGTGAATATTTATTTGTACTCTAGAGTTCAATGTTTTCAGACACCATGCAATTGTGGTCTGTCATGACAGAATTTCCGTGATAACCTATGTTGCTCTTGCTACCGATTTTGGCTGTGAATCTTTTTTGAAGATTTATGGTTACATGTGATGTCTTTTCTGTAATTACAGTCTTCCCACCATCTGCTGTATCAACACACGGGTATTTTAGATACCAGTATACAGAATGAAAAACAGGACTTGTAGGTATTCTCCATATTTATCAATCGCTGAATAGCTTAATGCATGTTCAGCAGCTGGTTTTCTTTTACACCAGTTATTGGCCCAATGATCGTCAAGATTTCCTACAGTATTGCAACCAATGTCGGTAAGAAGCAAAGTTGTCAAACTATTGATTGTTTCAAGTCGAGCTCGTCGTGCGAGGTAGATGGAGTGAGAGGTTCTGATGGCAGGGAACCAACTCAAACCAAACGACTATGATACTACAGCACAATCCCAATTCTCCAAGTGTGTCAACCGGGAAGGAGGCTGCGGTGGTATCATATTCGGAGGTGTATCCCAATCTGGCCGACTCTTGTTTCCCGCAACAAGGTGTTTTTTTTTTCGTCCCTTGCATCATGAAACGAGATTAAAATCAAGGGCAAGCCCCTTGCCTCTTAAACCCATTCTACTTTGTTAGCACTCAGGGTCCGCTTGATTAGAACCTGGTTCATGATCCATATATCATGTAAGAGTGTCGGGTAAGTAGGGTAAAGTAGTATTAATTTCGACATTGATGTGATGTTTAGGTGTCAACTTCGTTTTTTTCTTTTCTTATTGCTGTTTAGTGATGTAATTTCTCACGCATAGTTATGATTTGCCGG
This sequence comes from Tuber melanosporum, assembly GCF_000151645.1. NCBI lineage: Eukaryota > Fungi > Ascomycota > Pezizomycetes > Pezizales > Tuberaceae > Tuber > Tuber melanosporum. Next base: position 284,832 of record NW_003298772.1, read on the forward strand.
CCTGTAGGAAGGATAAATAGCCCCTGTGAGCCCACCGGTGGACCGGAGTGAGAGATATTGAATAAAAAAGCGATCTGCATGAGAAAGACCGCCTGTTTGTTCTGTTTCAAAAAGGTCTGCAAATCATGATCGTCTAGCTATTTGGTATGGGGCTTCCAAATTAAGCCAGTCTAAATCAACTATATATTATCAAGTTATATCTTGGCAATCTCATACCTAATGAGTTATTGAATCATTGGGAGTTGTAAGATTAATAAACCAATCAAGAAGACGATCTCCGACTTAATATGTGACCGCCAACTCAAGTCTGAATTCAAATGTTGAATCTTGAGTACGACTAAATCCATGAAGTTTGTTAGAATTACTTTCATAGTACTATCCACTAGAGTCCTTATGTACTGGGTAATATAATATAGCAACAGAATATATGGCGGTTACCAAGATGTTCAAGTAGACACTAACCTGAAAGATATCCGAAGAGCATCGAATTCATTAGCAAGAAGCCAGAGTATGTCTATTTCTGCTGGAGGGTGAATATTTATTATTGCAACCTGTTTTGATAGGGCAGCCTTTACATAACGCTGCAATACAGCCATGCATCCCCATCATCTTCAACGCCTAATAGAACTGCTAAGGGTTTTAGATGCCGAAGAAGAATATATCACTTGCTTATTCCCTGTGAGGCTGGCGCATGCTGAAAAATTCAATTTATTATACATTACGTGTGTTACAATACGGTACATTGTGTTTCAAGTCGGTATTTTGAACCTTAAAAAAATATTGTCCAGTAAGAAGCAAACATGGGAGATTGCTTTAGGCTTCCGCATATTGTTAGCCCAGTATCTCTAACGTCAGAGTCAGAGTCAGTAGTTGAGGACATTTTTACTCTTTTTTATGCTTTACATATTATTTACAGCGTCGTTCGGCTTTAGTTAATCAGAATTACATAGCAGCCATTGATCTCTAGAGCTCCATATGAGCTTGGCAGAGCAAAAGGCTCTATGAGAATATGAAGCAATGGTAAGCTAACTGCCTCTGGGTAGGCCACGATTCTAAGGAACAGCAAACTAAGTAACGCTTTTTCAACCTTTTCAACCTTGAATGTTCATAGGGTTCTGAGGTTATGGAAGGTGAATTCTCTGAGCACTACTTAATATCTTTAGGTTTGGCAATGTAACACATTTGTTTGTTGGTCTGTTAGATAGACAGGTCGATCAGTCTCTCTTAAGCTACGCATCTCCGACTTTCTTACAGATCGTATCGTACCTAGATAGCGCAGCGGGAAACTCCACCCCCCTCAACAACCTCAGAAGCCGATCTATCTATCACCGCAAACGCCCAACACTAGAACCACTGCGATCAACCAATATCACAAGACCGTCACACTAAGATACCAACATACCCCAACGAGTCCAAGTTATTAGAGTGACGGAGGAGAGTCAGTATCAATTGTATGTGTGATAGCAGACTGCCGGAGAAAAACACTTCAGGAGATGGATCCGGCCTTGGAAAGAAGGAATGTCAATGTCAATCTGGCAGACCGTTACAGGCGAACCCCACTCGCTTGGGCCATTAGGGGAGGACATGAGGACGTTGTCAAGCTCCTATTGGAGCAAGGCGATGTCAATCCGGATAGCCAAGACAATCTTACACACGACACACCGCTCTCGGATGCCTGCAGTGCGGGACATACGGGAATAGTGAAATTACTCTTGGGGAGGGAAGAGGTGGACCCTGACAAAGAGGGTGATCTTGGTTGGACACCACTCTGGCATGCTATAACAGGAGGGCATACGGAGGTTGTGCGGCTACTCCTGGAAAGGGAAGACGTTAATCCTGACAAAGAAACAGTATTTGACGAGCGACCACTGTGGTATGCCTACGGGAGGGGGCATGAGGACATCGTGAGATTACTCCTGCAAAGGAGGGATATCAACCCTAACAAACGAAACAGGGATGGCCGGACGCTACTCTGGGTTGCCTGTAGAGAACGGCGGGGGGGTGTTGTGAAATTATTGTTGGAAAGCAAAGACGTCGACCCGAACATCCCAGATGAGAATGGCCAACCCCCACTGTTGGTGGCTATTGAACGTGGGTGTGAAGACCTGGTGCGGCACCTGCTCGAACGAGAAGATCTCAATCCTAACTTGGCATGCAATAATGGGCAAACACCTCTCTCGCTCGCTGTCCACTATGATGATGAAATAATTACAGAGTTACTACTGAAACGAAGTGATCTCGACCCCAACTTGCCCATTATGGATTGGCAAGCGCCCCTCGCTCGAGCAGCTATGAACAGACAAGAGGGAATTGTGAAATGACTCTTGAAACGGGCCGATGTCGACCCGAACATCCGAGGCAATGATGGCCACACACCACTTACCTTGGCTGCAATTATTGGAAGTGGTGGAGTCGTCAAGTTGCTATTGGAGCGAGAAGATATAGACCCAAACATTCCTTGTGCTAATGGGAGAACACTACTCACCCAGGCAACCGACTTCCAACATGAGGAAATTATGAATATACTACTAGATTGGAATGGCGGGGCAGCGATAATACCACATCAAACTCATCATTCTACAACCCCTAACCCCCAATCCCTTTGAGCCCTCGAAGGCAAGTCATATCCATCCCCTGTTGTCGGCAGGAGTGCTGTTATCCCGCCGCACCCTGTTGAACACCCACATTTCTAAGCCCCTCCGCCGCTCAGTCTTTCCCCCACTCAGGCTTCAAGTGTTCCAATCACACCTTACGGCGGATCCCCCAGTTGTCTTTTCTTTCGTTCCAGACCGGGCCAGAAGGCCTTGGTAGCGGGAACTGCACCATTATAGGTATCATAAGCTCTTCGATAGTTATAAGTCGTTCATCCATACCCTTCCTCATTCTCCCGAATTCCTGTCCTCCCCGGGGAGTCCTATTGTATTTGATTTTCCCCTCGATATTCTTAGTGCATTTTCCTTTCCCCTCATTTTTGCTTATTTCCTCTCCTCGTTTCTCGCTGCCCAGCTGCCTGACCCAACCATGACAACTCCTCTATTTATGTAACCTCCCCCCCGTCCAGCCCCTAACCCCCCACTCCAAAGCCATCCTGCTTCTCTCTGATTACTTCAATATGCATTTTCTTTTTTATACGCAAATAAATCGTGCCTCTGGCACCCTGCTTTATCTGTCTCCCAAGTAAGCTTTTCAATCCTTCAAATCCCTTACTTGTCTCCCCCTGGCTTCAGGTAGTTTTCAAAAGTCCTCCGCAACTGTTGGAAATCATGGATGCTGCTCGGCATGCTCAAGGCTTTGTTCTCTCGTCCGCCAGCATATTCGTCAGCCGGCATATCCGTCTGTTAGCAGTACAGTGACTCGCCAGCCCACCCGCCATCGGTTCTGTTGTCGCCCGTTCATTTTCCAGTTCGCATATCCGATGTACATTCCTGGGGCCGGCCGTTTGTCCGTTACCGCCTCTGCGCATTTAGTGATCCTTGTTTCGCCACATCGCTCGTTCGGTATCTTTCTGGCTCCGGTTATACCATGGATTTCTATCAGCAACACCACATGTCCATAATCGGCCAAATGCAGTAGTAATCCATCTCATTATACCCACGCTCCCTTTTCCCGCCATGCTTTACAATGTACCCAAAGGCATCGCATCATTAATTCTGCAACTTAACTATTTCATGCTATTTCGTTATTATGTTATAATATCCCGGTTGACACCCTGTTCAAAAAGCCAAATACCAAATATTAGTGCTAGAGTAAGTGGATATTTACTGTTCAAGTCTTTTTGCACTGTTTTGCGTTTTCCCCTCGTTTTGTAAACATTTCCCCTCCTGTGATACATCGCCTTTAGGTTTTGGTGATATCCTGTTAAAAGGAATTCAGTTGCACTTGCAGACATTATGAGCTCTTCATCTAGTAAGGGTATTCCAAGTTGAAAATTTTGAAAAAATGCGGCTTACTTTGATCCTGCATCCATGTTTGTCACTAATAAAGCACTTAATTTGCCATGACGTTACCTTACCATCCAATACTCTTTCTTTCGCGTTTGGACACCAGGTAGTAAATGATCTGTACAATATTTAAGTAAAACGTGTATAGCAAAGTAAGATGCTCATTGGAATATCATTACATATCAGACAATACGACCCTCCTGAATTCAAGATATATGATTTGTAGACACAATTTTGCTACATGCTATTTGTTCATTTTTGTAACTCTTGGGCCTCCTTTCTCTTTTCTTTAGTTGTCAGATTATTTCAATCACAATCTTAAAGCTCCCACCTCAACAACCGCCAGTACGGAATGTATTCTCGGAGGCTATATCAAGGTTGTTTGCAATTGTAGTGGCAGATACCAGAAATTTGGTTACGGTTGTGTCTACATTTTACTGTCTTAAGCTTCTGCAAAGAAAAGTCTTTTCATGTGATATATTGTATGGTTATTAATTACATATATCTTGTTTCGAGGCTATCAAATATGTTACTTGAAATCCATCAAAACTATAGGTTGATTGTGTAAGGTACACTAATGCAAGATTCCGGGCTTAATTTTACTTATATTTCTTGGTTTTAACTCGGAATACCACTAATATTTGGGAAGAGGTATCAGATGGTTAGAAATGTAAGAATTCACAAAGATTATGAGGTGAATGGGTGCAACACTTGAACAAGTTGTATATTACGAAGAAACGAAATGAGTATGTCAAAGACAGACTTGATCTTTACGTGGACCTACAACATATTCAAATGTTGCAGGAGGGGGGCATTTTATTTACCACTTGATTTTCGTTGTTGATATGGGTAATAATTAATAAAATAGGCTATATTCGAGGGAGAGTCAATGTTTTTCCTTGTATTTTCTACGTTGTCGGAGGTGTCCTATATATACAAATATCTTCTCGTACAGCGAACCATTCTTCTGATTGCAAGCTCACACCCTCTGTCTCTGTTGTCATGAATCCACAGTGTTTCCAACCGCTACCTCAAAGTTCTTCGGAGACCTTCTCCTTGTAGCATCAAACAATTTCAAAACACTCTGGTTACTTCCAAACGTTTCGCAGTAACGTAGTGCTACACAAACCGTAGCACCATTCAAGTAGACTGAACACTAACACCCTAATGCTCTCCAGCTTCTTGCTCATCCAGCATCACTCCGACAATCCTGCAACAACTAACTCCTGCCCCAAACATCTAGTGTTCCTTCACCTAGCTTCCTAAAGCACACTAACCTTGGTTCAAACATCTTTCCAACCAAATTAATGCATTACTGTTGCACACCGGGTTACAGACCAGGTAACCCAGACCAGAAATAACTTCATGAATTTTAACACTGTTAGCAACTGGTCATAATTGTTTTACTGGTATGAGTCATTTCTGTTATTATAGTGTCTCCTATCACAACATTAGGCATAACATTTAATAAAAATATATGATTTCTGAAAAGACTTTTTTTTTTTGTAATTGTATTTTATATTATAATATTATATACTTACTTATTAAAGCTTTAAGCTTGGAGAGATTTAAGGTGTTGAAAAATACTACTACATATTCTTAGCTAACTGTAAAGGCCTTATTTTCTAAAGAAATTTCATCTACATCTAAATACTATTTTGTACTTTAGTTTATTATCATAATACTGGTCTAGGGTACAAAAAACATTAGTTGTAAGGTTCGTGAATTCCAAAATGTACACCAGAACTTTATGTTGAAATCAAATCACTAATGACACAACCCACAAGTGCTTAAAAAATAAGAAATACCCTCTACCTGTTAGGTCCAATGAACGAGAATAACGTAGAGGTTTTTTTTAATTTTTCTTGGCTATAGGTAGTAGTTTATTAAATTTTCAAAAAGGGCATTTTTGGTGTAAAGTATCTAAAAGTGCTATATTAGCTACACTTTTATTATCATGTAAGTTATCAAAGAAGCTTGCTATGAAGATAATAAAGACAAAATGAATAAAAATTATTAGATAAAGAGTATGTCATTTGACTACAACACGAAGCTATTAGTATAAAGGGCATTAACCCTGATAGAAGTAGAAGTGTATATTTGTATAATAATATTATAATAATAAATTCAGCAGAAAACCATCTAGTCTACCAATCAACTGTGAGCTATTCTTTACTGTTAAACAAGGGCAATAATATCCGCCCAGCATATAACAAGGTTTTACACTGTCATATTGGCCATCAAGGGGGACATGCGTGAAACGAACATGTGCTAAATATAGAGTTATAAATGACTGACAGTCAAGGTATATGTACTGTAGAAAGTGAACGGAATTGGGCATCTAATTTGATTGTATATTGAAATGAATATAGATGAAGTGAGAAATTCGAGAAGTAGAGAGACAAGGAGCAAGATATATTGAATAAAATTTCCTTGGAATGTGAACAGTTTCTAGTTGAAGGGAATAATGGTCTAGCAAGCTAGTGCCCTTCACGACAAGCTCTTTGGCCGTACAACAATAAATTCCAAGAAACAGAGTTATGCATAGTAGAATGCAATTCAAATATAGGTATATTTTCTCAGTTTGAATTGTTAGTTTGTATTTAGAAAGAAGTGAATCAATAAACAAGGTTGAGTTATATCAAGTAGCTAATAATTAATAAAATATAGCTTAAATTGGATAATATAGAATTGACGCCTAGAGTCAAGCAGGAAATTGAGAATTGGCGGAGAATAGGTAAGAAATTCAATACTCAACTTAAGATGCAGATTCTCTCCACACGTATATTATAGCTGGTAAGCTTAAGCAAGAATACATAAACAAAGAAGTGTAAGATTATAGAAAGTCAATGATTAGGAATTAAACATAAGCAGAAGCTTCTAAAATCTAAGAAGTATTTAGCAAAATGTGCTATTCTCCAGAGACACCTACAGGTTATGCAATTTAGGAATTTTCAAAGGGTTGGTTTGATAAAGCTAACTTGGAGAAAAGCCAGAATGCAGTTTTCTGATCTTTTGACTTCAGGAGAAGAGACGAGACATAGCATTACCTTACGTATAGCCCTTGATGAACGGAAATCGATTTCCATGAGTCAAACTGATTGCTATAAGTATCGCCATCAAGATTACTTCCTTTCCCCTTTAGAAGAAGAAGGTACGGAGCTTGCAATAAAAGAATTCATTGCTTGTAATAGAGATACTGTAATCTCACATATTTTAGCCTTGGCAATAACAAAGTATTGGGCCCACTGTAATGCTACTGGCTCTGATCTAAGACCATTAGACTATCATTTCACGGAGATCATAGCACTTCCTTCTGTACTGCAGATTGTATCCATTGCCTCAGACGTTTATTTATGAAGTATTACAAGATTTAAATAGTGGTACTGCTGCAAAGTGGTTGAGTAAGCTAAAATATTGATATGAAGAGGTCAGAAAAGGTATTTATAGGGACGTCCATGAATGTGATGATATAATTACCTATGGGCAAAATATATTCATATCAACTATTCAAGAGTTAAAACCATTTATTGCACATTAGGAGATGGATGTTGAAGGCAATCTGAAGATGATAAATCCAGAAAATCCTCTACCAGGACAAAAACCCATTGTTGTTATAACCCATGACGAGTCAACTTTTGACCCAAATAATAGAAGCCATTCTGCATGGATTAAGAAGTAGGAACCGCCACAAAGGAAGAGGTCATGAGGGAAGGGTATAATGGTTGCGGACATTATAATACTAGTAGGTAGAGGGCAGGTATCAAATTGGATTCTACTTGCAGATTTCAAGGATAATGGAGAATTATGAGAATTGGGATACCACTATAGTCACTATACCTCAACCAGGAATATTTAATATGGTAAAGATGATTGGTAGACAGGTCATGATTTAGTCATGCAGGTTCAGAAGCTAGGTATTATACTGTTTTAGCTGATATTTCCAGAATTTATAGGTTACTTCTTATTTAATGACACAAGTAGTCATTCAGTATTAACAAGAGATGCATTGAGGGCGCAAGGCATGTGTCGAAGACCTGGTGGTACTCAAGCACAATTATGGCCAGGAATAAATTCTGTAACTGAGTAAATCTAGCCTATTGTTGATGAAAATGATGTTGCAAAGGGATTAAAGCATATATAGAAAAGGTGGGTACTATAGTATCAGGGCTTAAGGCTTCAATGCTGTAAGCCTGGTAGTAACAAGTTATTAAAAGCTCATCTAGCCAGTGGAAGGTGCTGTACACGTGCAGTAATTGCTGCTGAGCCGGACTTTACTTCTCAAAAGTGCAGATTCTAGAGGAAATAGAGAGCAGGAATTATAAGGTCTTATTTTATCCCAAATTTCATCGTAAGTTAAACTTTATTGAACATGTTTAGGAAGCTGTAAAGTGATCTACACGAAACAATTGCGGATATAGAATCTAAACAATTAGACAACTTATTCCAGAAGCATTAAACTCTGTTGATAGCAAATTAATATAGAGGTTTGCACAGTAGATGGAGACGATTCAATATACCTATCAAATATACCTATCAAATAGGAATTTAATAGGACTCTACATAATTCTCAAAGGCGATAAAGCGAACTCACAAAAGTCATAGGTAGGTAAGTGAATCTCAGAATATTGAATAAGATAACCATTTACTCTCATCTTGTATATAATAACATGATATTTAATTCTATCTTATTTGTATTTAATTAACAGATATTATAATATATATTATAATCTTCTTAACAATAGCTATATACTGTGAGAATATATTATGAAACAGTTTAGGAAGCATGATTATTGTTAGCTCTTAGGACTAATTTTAATCTCTTGGCACAAAGGTACTACACAGTCATGTAACACATTTTCGCTAGCTTGATACACATTTTGGAGTCTGTGAACTACACAAGATACTGAGTATGATGGTAATATTGCAGACTTTAATAGTCACAAATGGCATGTAATCAAATACAATATTCGATTAATTTATCTACTTAATATTGTTGAATTAGCCTTTGTGTGTATCTTATTACTATGTGTAATAGTTGAGTTTAATAATTCTGTTTTTATTGATCGTAATGTAAAAATCAAATTGATAATTGTTTAAAGAATAATATTACTGGCTTTGATAGTCAAATAAAGCTAGAAATTAAATCTTTGCTTCTATCAGTACCTCACTTTAGCTACATTGAATTAGAATTTATAAGTACTCATTCAAAGTATGTCATTGTTGAACTTACGGAACATATTTTCCTTTTATATCATAGATATTACAGGCAGACATTTGTAACTACATGAGCGCCAGCATTATGATATAGAGAATAACAATATGTAATTAATATAAGCTTATTATGTATTTGTGATATTTATGACCAGCGGATAAATAAGAGGTTGGATTGCC
>NW_003298772.1:296919-297659 GCF_000151645.1 Tuber melanosporum
TCGTTGCCATCTACTACCTATTTTCGCCAATAGCTCAAGAAGTCAATCATTCCCGTGGTTCTCAACTCTTTTTGCGTGTTCGATAACCTTTCTATTTTACCACTAACTGACTATTCACAAGCTAAAGGCGGTAGTCAAGGATTTCTTCAACTTCTTATTCATCATTCTCATCGATGACAATAGATACAGGTTCAGAGTAGATGCTATCAGAGAACTTCTAGTTGTCAGTAAGATGGCATCCTTTAATAGTGGAGGCGTGGAAAATGGTAGTCGTGGTGTGATACATGCATCTATCTATCAGCAGAGCATAGTTTTCCATATTCCAATCAAATGATAAGATATTCTAAGGTCCGTGCTACTATAATTGTAGTTTTTTACAGCATTTAATCTTGGTAATATACATATTTCCACGAACTATAAGCATATCATTTGTGGAAATACAAACATGCTTCCAGCTTTGCTTCTGAGCGGTAGTTGTACATGCGAATTATGCAGTTTTAACAACTTAGAAAGTGTCGTTCCGGATGGCTTCATGAGAGTTCAAGTGGTCATGTGAGGCCAGAATTGAGGAGTTCTGGCATAGAATTGTGAGCAGTAGAGTATATTGGTGATCGAAGACTGACTTATAAAGAGACATTTCAAGTGTGTCAGAATATCTAGCATTGATCTATATGGCGAACTCAGCGATGGCGGATTCCTACTTGTTCTGTCATTCATGGATGAAGTACAAATTTCGTGTC
>NW_003298772.1:298136-309874 GCF_000151645.1 Tuber melanosporum
ATATTGTAATACTGTCTGTCGAAGTCTGCCTTTTCTATCGTAGAAACAGGAGGTCTTTAAATACACAAATCTGTTCATGTCTAGCATGAAGCAAACTAATCAAAGGTGTCAACCGATACACTTTGGTGAAACTAATTAAGTATCAAAGCAATACTTGAAACAAACCATAAAACAAAACCAAGTATCAAACGATACTTAAAACAAAACATAAAACAAAACTAATAACTGAGTACCCGTACCCGTTACATTTCCCAAAACAAAACAACTGTTTAAATAAACAAAACCTAATAACCATCAAAAGTGGAGTCCGAAAAACTAAGGGCTTCAGTTTCCGCTAAGAACTCTTCATCGTAAGTATCACACCAGGGACAAGAGGAAACTCTAAGGAAACACTTAGACTCGAAGAAATGCAAGTCACAGTAGTCATGAATACCAGATTCGCGCTGTACATCAACCCAAGCGTGATCACAATCAGGACAGGAATCTATCTAAAGGTTTTCAAAGTAGTCTTCAAGTTGGATAACATCGCGGTTCAACAACAGTCCAACAATCTGTTGTCGCAGCCTCACATTGAGTTCCACATAGTTTGACATCGTTAGGGTATTCGGATAGTGATCGGGATCAGATAAGGTTGTTGAGAACCTGTTACATAGCATGATTTTCATCATTGCTACTTTCGAATTCCGATTTAAAGTATGGTGCCCAAAATCCATCTCTCGCTTTGAGTTCTGCATGCCCTCGCTCAGTTTCTGGCATCGTGAGTGTCCAGCACATGGTGATGTAATTGATCGTTGGGGGGAGGGATTCGTTTGGCATATTGTCTTTCCACCATTCGTTCACCATATCCATATCATGCTCTAGTCCTTCTAGTAGTTCGCAGCGGTTTTCACTCATTGGATATCCTTTCCATTTGACTAGAAACTGATCATTTCCATGCCAAAGGTGGTGGTCTCTGATCTCTTCAACTTTCCATTCATCTTTCTTATAGATGATGATAGGTGCAGGTCAAGAGTGGGATCTTCCATGGAACTTAGAGTTATCATTTGGATGGAATTGCTTGACATCTGACGCCTGGAAGACTGCAGTATTGCGGCGATACATGCGTCCATCCATCTGGACAATGTAGCTTTCTGTATCCTCGTCAAAAGATAAGACTTTGCAAGGTGCTCGCCATCAGGCTTGTAATTTCTTGCTGCATCCAACCTTGGTAATGAACATGTTTCCATGTACCATGAGCATATCACCTGGTGGGATAGAGACATCTTTGCATCATCGTTTCTGAGCAGTGGTAGTACTTCGGAATCGGGCACCTTTAACAGCTTGGAAGGCATCATTCCGAATTGCTTGATGGCAGTTGAGGTGGTCATCAGAGGCAGGGACTAAGGTGTTCTTAAATAGGGTGGTAGGTAGGAGAGGATATTGGCAGCCGAAGCTTGCCTTGTATGGAGACATTCCCATGGTGTCTGAAAGTCCGGCATTGATATATGCAGCTAGCTCAACAAGGGCTGGTTTGCAGTTGGTTTGTCGTTCATTGATTATGTTCCTAATTCCGGTCTTAACTTCGCGAATCTTTCGTTCTGCTCGGCCATTAGTCTCATGGTCTCCAGGGGCAGCCATAATGTGGTTGATTCTGAGAGAGGTCAAGTTTGGCTCCCAGAATGTGGCGATGAACCGGGGATCAGCATCACTGACAATAGACAAGGGGTACCCATGGGGGGTAAATAGGTATCTTTGGAGGTTATTCCAGGTATCTATAGAGGAATCGGTAACCTTCATTGGTATGAGCCATGTGTATCCAGAGAATCGATCCACAGCTACCTAGATGCTATCATATCCTGCTGACTTGTTGAAAGGTCCTGCTAAATTGATGGCGTAGGAATCGAATATTTCACATGGTAGTTGGAGGGTCTGCGCTTTCCCTTCAGGTAGTTGGGTTCGCTCCTTATTTGCCTGGCAGAGTTCACATTGCTTGAAAAAACCGCGGAGGTCCTTTCGCATTGCAGGCCAGTAAACATATTCTGAGGCATATTGGAGGATGCAGTCCGCACTATGGTGTCCTTGGTTGTGGATTTCGGTAATGACATATTCCCTAATAGTCATTCCATTCAACATATGGCCGTTCGGGATGTATAGGTATTGTTCACCATAAGGGGTACTGGTATAGACTATTCCGTTAGATATGTTGTAGTGGGCAAGATCTCTATACCTGGAGCTATCCATAGCTTTGAAGTAAATCGAGTCATGGTGATATCCTACTATCATTTGGCTTCGAAAAGAGGAGGTTAATTCTTCTGTGGTTGATCTAACATCCTGTGCATCCTTAATCAGGGATCCTCTTGTTGGTTCAATAGGGGTATCCTCCTCCTCAAAGGTTTCATAGAGTTGTCCGTGGTACTCGGGAATTGTAGGCGGTATGACCTAGACAATGGTTTCATTGTTGTATACTGGTAAGGGTCCACCATATAGTGGTCGTAAATCGATTGTGGGAGGAGAGGATTGCGGGGCTGACTGTGGGGAGTGTAAATAGGATATTGCATCCATGTAGGCTGCTGCTTGTTCGAGTTCTGCAAGTCCTTGTTATCGTGTTGGAACAGGATTAAGGGTATGAGGAGGTTGGGTCGATCCATCTGCAGCGATCATCTCTTCTGCTCCTTCTGCGGTGTCGAAGCTCGTGTTTTTGGAATCATCAGCAGGTATATAGTATGGTCGCTGGTATCTGTTGCCGAACTTAATCTCAGTGTGGTCAAAAGGGCAGGTGCCGTGATAACAGTGGGACCAGTGGAGTCTGCTTTGTTCAAGCTCGTGAGGAGGGGTGCTGCGGAGCGTGCAATTGTCTTTCCATTCTTCATCAATGTCCTTTTCTCGTTCCGTTCTGGCTGCGCTGTACATGGTGTAAGAGAAAGGATTGGAGGGAGTGGCTGAGCTGGCGGTAGCCATCGATGGTTCTTGTTCATAGGACGTGTCGTCAGGGCTGTCTTCGCTTTGTCTTGTGTGGTCATCAACAAGAGGAGGATCTGCGAGGTCTTCATTCTCATATAGGCGGGAGAGAGCATCAGCTAAATAGTTCATTCTTCCAGGGGTATAGATGATTTTTGCATCGTATTTGCTGATTTCGCCTATCCATCTTGTTCTTCTCCTTTCAGGTATTCTTTCTGTTTTAAGATTAGTGAGAGGTTGGTGGTCAGTAACAATAGTGAAGGTATTGCCCATCAGGATGTGGTTGAATGTGGCGAGAGCATCAATCACAGCAAGGGCTTCCTTGTCTGTTGTTCCATAGTTCATGTGTGAGTTAATGAACTTCCAGCTGTGTAATGCCGCCGGTCTTGCCATTTCATAGGAGGCCCCTTACCCAACCCATGCTCCAACTCGAACATCCGATGCATCAGTAATTAGCCATATCGGTTTCGGTTCACTATAGTTGATAGGTCGAATAATGTTGGCGTTTTTAATCAACTACTTGATGTTGGTAAAGGCCTGGTCATGAGTGTGGGTTCAGGCAAATTCTGCATTGCCGGTAAGGTCTCTGAGCGGCGCTGTTACAGTGGGGTAGTGTGGCGGGAACTGGGAAATATAGTTGACTAGTCCTAGGAATCACTTGAGTTCTTTTTGATTCTGGGGTGTCGTCAATTCCGTTAAACAGGATATTTTTCCAGGGGCTGCATGTGAACTTCCGGGTTCATCATCTATAACCAGTCGTAGGATATCGAGTTTATCGGCAAACAGGATTGATTTGTTTCTGCTAGCGTAGAATTTAGCTTCCTAAGTTTGGTACAAACCAAACCTATATGGTAGGCATGTTCTATTTTGGTGTTCGAGAAGATGAGAATATCATCAATGTAGACTCAAACAAAATGGTGGAGGTATTCACCTAGGAGGTTTTCCATAATTCGCATAAAGGTGGCGGGCACATTCATATCACCTTGCAACATAACTCGGCTAATAAAACTTCTGAAAGGTGTTTCAAAGCTGTTGTAGCCTTCGCTTTCTGGATCTAACCTTGTTTGGAAGTAGGCATCGCTTAGATCAATCTTGCTTCGGAATCTAGCTCGCCCAACTGCATTTAGGATCTGGGTTGGGTTTGGGATAGCGGAGCTGTCCATAACCGTGTTTTCATTCCGTAGCTTGAGGTCAACCACGGGGCGGATTCTTTTGCCATCTACTTTGGATTGAACAAACATAGGAGCGGGACCTGGGTCTTCTGCCCGATAGATGACTCCTCTTCTTTGTTGTTGGTTGATTTAATCACAAACTGGACTTTTGTATACGTCAGGAATAGAGTAGGTGGGTTGGTTCTTGAGATTAGAGGGGTCTCGGAGGCGAATGTGGTGATTCACCTCTCTCATAGGTGGTAGTTCTTCGGGTATTTGATCAGGAAAAACATCAGAGTATTCATCCAATAGTCGTTGGGCAGTTGATTTACACACTGCGGCTCGGTACCCTCCGCTGGTTGGCTTGCATGAGACTCTGACCTTCTGATCTGGGAAATCGATGGTTGATTCCCCACACCTGATTATAGCTTTGTGGCTGTTCAGGAATGGCATACCTATTAGGGTATCGTATTTGGCTAAATTTCCAACCACCATTTCCTGCGGGGGTAGGACTACAGAACCAAGTCGAATAGTCGCACTACAGGTTTTATGGCTTGTGGATCGTGATCCCTTTACTGCCATATTGACTGGTCTGGGTTGGTTAATGTCTCGAGTTTGGAGTCCCTGGACAGAGACAAAGGCATTACTGATCATATCTCTTCCGATTGCGCCCATGTCGAATAGGACTCGAGCCTTTTTGACATTTATCAGGATAGTACCCTCTAGGGTGCTGTGTGCTTTGAGTGTAGCTGGAGGTCGAACAGCGTCGTATTCCACATCGATATATCCGACATGGATCTCTTCATATTTGCTGAATTGGGTATGATGGCATTCAACATTGTTGGCCGATGCCTCTTGCTTAATCGACTTTCTTTTGGCTTTCTTCGTAGGGCAATTCTTTGCCATGTGTCCTGTTTTTCGACATTCAAAACATTCCCCTTTCTGCCGTCTCGATTCTTTGGAGGATTTTGTTTTCTTCTTGAAAACTCGTGGTGTATCGTCTTCAGAGTTGCTGGAGGCTTTGTGCCGTGGTTGGCTATTCCTATTAGAGGATGTCTGTATTTTGTAGGCCTTGGTCTCATGGAGAATGGCGTCCTTTTGTTCTGCTCTTGCAATTATTACTGCAATATCGTGGCCGGCTGCCACGAGTGGTTCTGCTTCTCGCCGGAGGGTAGGGTGAATAGTGTCGCAGAACCGTCACTTCAGGATGTATTTGGAGATACATAATGTCTCCATTCAGTCCTTATACATCATCGGGTCCGCAGCCACATCGGTGATTCGCTTGACCTGCATTCCGTTAACTTGCTGGAGCTGGTTGAATTTGTAGTATAGGAGGTCGTTGGTTATAGAGGATTGGAATCATCCTTTCAGGTAATTGAGAACTGTAGTTCCTGTTGATCTTACATTCCTACCGTATTCCTTATAGCATTGGTGGTATGCATCAGTTGCCTTTCCCTCACAGAATGATCCAATGTATAGTCCGGTTCTAGAGTCTTCCACATCTTTCCCTTGCAGGAGAAGATAGTGTGTGAGTTCCATCGCCCATTGGTCAAAAGCTTCAGGTTTGAGGTCTTTTCCTTCTCCTGAGAACTTCGCTGGGAGGTGGAGTTTAAACTTAGGGGGTTCAAATGCTGCGGGCTCCTCCTCCTCTTCCGCCCTAGCCCGAGATTTTCCTCCTCCTCCAGAAGGCCCTCCTCCTGTGCTAGCCATATCTGATTGGTTACTGGATTCAGGGTCGATCGGAGGTTCAAATAAAGCCTTCTTTGCTGGAGTAGAAGTGAATTCCCCTGGAGGTTGTGTGTCTTCCGTGTTTGCAGGATCGCCTGGCTCTTTAGCAGAGCGTGGAGGCTGTTTCTTTCTTGTAAGGTCTTGCTGTGGGATTTGCTTCCCACTCCTGGTGGTCAAAGACTCTATCTTGGGTTTCAGATGAAGCCGAATGTGCTGTGATTCTGCCACTTCTCTCCGCTAGCATTCTGGTGGATATCGCTAGGTTGATTAGGCCTAAATCTGGGGACAGGTTCTTAACCACTTGCTGAGGTTAAAAAAATGTAACATGTTCGTAGGGTGCTAATCACGTTATCGGTAATAGATACGACAGTTGACAGGTGGCCTGCTCTTCCAGAGAGGTCGCGAGAGCTGAGAACTAAAGGAGGCTTCGAGGGTGTACTGGGGAACAAAGAAGTAACCGTTGAAGCAAGTAGATTGTAATACTGTCTGTCGAAGTCTGCCTTTTCTATCGTAGAAACAGGCGGTCTTTAAATACACAAATCTGTTCATGTCTAGCATGAAGGAAACTTATCAAAGGTATCAATTGATACACTTTGGTGAAACTAATTAAGTATCAAAGCGATACTTAAAACAAAACACAAAACAAAACCAAGTATTAAACGATACTTAAAACAAACCAAGTATCAAAGCGATACTTAAACCAAACCATAAAACAAAACCAAGTATCAAACGATACTTAAAACAAAACATAAAACAAAACCAATAACTGAGTACCCGTACTGGTTACACATACGAAATGGATGGCAAAGAATTTGAAGATTTCGCAAGGTAGCTCCACCCTCTGGCATTCTTTTTAGGCAGTTATGGTTCGTTCCTTATTTACCTGGTAGAGTTCAATTGTTTACAGAAATTGTAGAACTACTTTCACATGTCGGGCTATTATATATATTCAGAGTCTTATTCGATATTGCTGTCCGCACTATGGTGCACTTTGTTGTAGATTTTGGTAATAACATATTCTCCAATGGTTATTCTGTGAACATATAACTGTTAGGATATACAAGCAATGTTCACCATAGCGAGTGCTGGTATATACTAGTCCATTGGATATGTCGTAGAGGGTGGAATCTCCAGGTTGGGAGCTAGCTCTACCTTTGAAATAGATATAGTTATGGCGGAATCTTACAATCATCTGGCTTCAGAAGGTAGAGGTTAATTCCTCCATAGTTAATCTGCCATCTCACTAATCTACAATAAGGGATCCTCTGGTTCACGCGATAGAGTCCTCTTCTTCTTCAAATGGTCTTATTCAGCTGTTGGAGATGTTCATGAATGGTGGGTGGTATGACAGAGATAATAGCTACTTTATTATTGTATACTCACAAGGGGTCACTTAATAGTAGTCATGAGTCTATTATAAGAGGTGATGATAGGGGCACTGGTTATAGAGAGTGCAGGGAAGGAGCTGCTGCCAAGTAGGATACTGCTTCTTCAAGTTGTTCAAGACCTGAATATTATCTAGGTGGGAAATAAAGAGCAAGAAGGGGTGGGACTGATCCGCCATCAGCTTGGTCTATTATCTGTTATTCTTCTTCCTCTGCAGCAATGTTGAAGCTGCTGCTTTTGGAATATCCAAAAGAGGTATAGTATGTTCATTGGTATTTGTGACTAAATTTATTTTTAGTCTGGTAATAGGGACAGGTATCGACGTAGCGGTAGGACCCATGGAGTTTGCCTTGTTGAAGCTCATAAGAAGATGTACTGCGGAGGGTGTCTTCATCTTTCTATTCGTCATCAATATTGTTTTCTTGTTCTATTCTAGCGGCACTATACTGTGGTGTCCATAAAGTCTTTATACCCTGGCGGTACAACTACATAACCACATTACCTCTCTATGGAAAATTGAAAAAAAAGTTCCAACAACTCAATTAAGAAAAGTATATGAATAGAACTAATAAGCCTTAAGAAAATATTATTACCACTTTGTATGACTACCATCTGCATCTAGTACAGCCTGTATTCTCTCTGTCATCCTATCTATCCACCGATTCAACTTCTCTTGAGAAATTAAATCCCATTCCTCCTTTGCTGCCTGAAACAATTCAGCAGAACTGTGAGGCCTCCTATCCAACCTGGAGAATCGATTTCTGAGTGCTCTTTTGAGCGGAGCCCAAGTGCACGCAATAGGATTGAGATCTGATGAGTTGGATGGCCATGGCAATTTTTGATAACCACAGTCTGGCTGCAATTTTCTGTTTTCCTCGCCACCATGCCAGGAGGCATTGTCTGCTGCTAGGTAGATGTTGTCAGATGGTCAATCCAGATCTTCTATAAAAGAGATAAGGTATGGCTGGTGGATTTCAGTTATATATTAGTGGAAATTGAGGCCAAGTCTGTCTCATTTACTGGTCTTTTCTTCCTCCCCCCTCTTCCTCAAAAGAATTAACTCAGTCCCGCCACCCTTCATGATTGCAGCATGGACCCCAATACTAGTCTTCCCCGACTTAAAGCTAGGCTTCAAGTTTTTTTCTTCCAGCTATTCACCAGGTCTAACTCTGACCTTCCTGCCAGTAGGATTTAGATCATAGATAATGTTGACTTCATCCAGGAAAACAACCCAATTTCATGCACACCTCCAATTCCTCCTTCTCCTAGCAAACTCCTTTCTCTTCTCCTTCTGTTCTTTCCTCCAAAAAGGTTTTTTTCTAGGTATCAGCAGCTTAAAACCAGCTTCTGCTATGATCTTATCCACAGAGGTCTTTCCCAGACCAATATTTGCTTTTTTGGTAATGTCCCATAATGCTTAATGAGGCTCGGCATCAATAATGCACACAACTAGCTTTCTTTTTTTAGGGGTAATTGTTGTTAGTCTCCAAGATCTGGATGCATTATGGGTATTTCCATCTCTTGATTCAGCTCTTTTCACTACTGATTGAACAATTGCCTTAGAGATACCCATAACCTTAGAAATTTTATCGTACCACATATCAGTATGGTTCTACAGGGCATAGATTTTCAGATTTCGGTCTTCTCTAGCTCTTCGGGTATGTGGGGGGGTTATGGTATAGGCAGTTGTTGTGGGAATGGAGTACAGCACTGTTGTCACACCGGGGTATGAAGACCTTGTGGACACGATTGTACATGGTATAAGAGACAGGAGCACAGTGAGAGGCAGTACTCGGAGTTGCCAACATTAGTTCTGATTCATATGAGGTGTCATCAGGGCAGTCCTGGCTTTGTCTTATGTAGTCCTTAACAAGAGGGTAGTCTGAGAGTGCTCGATTTTCATAAGCATGCGGGAGGGTGTCAGCTAAATAGTTGGTTCTTTCAGTTGTGTAGATGATTTTTGAATTGTATTTGGTGATTTCTTCTATCTGTCATATACTTCTCCGGCCAGAGACGTTTTTGTTCTTCACTGTAGTGAGTAGCTAGTGGTGGGTAATAATGGTGAAAGTATTTCCCAATAAGATGTGGTTGAAAGTGGCAAAAGTATAGATCACTGCAAGGACTTTGTTTTCTGTAGTCCCATAGTTCATCTGTGAATTAGTGAACTTCCTGCTGTACAATTCTGTGAGTCATACCATTTCATATGACACTCTTGACCAACCCATGCTTCAACTCTCTGATCTGATGCATCAATAATCAACCAGATAGGTTCTGGTTTGTTGTAGTCCATAGGCCGTACAACCTTGGCATTCTGGATTAATTGTTTATTGTTGGTATAGGGGTAGTCATGAGTATGAGTTTAAAGCAATTGTACAATTCTGGAAAGATAAGTTAGTGGTGCAGTCACAGTGCCGTAGTGTTATTGAAACTGCAAGATGTAATTATTAAGTACAAGGAATTCCATCAGTTTCCTTCTGTTCACAGAATATTGTCAATTCAGTTAAATGAGATATCATAACAGAGGCAGCATGTATTCACTCATTGTGTATTCCATGTTCCCAGATATCATGTTGGTTGGCAAGCAGGATTGATTTGTTTTGGCTAATGTAGATTTTAGCTTCCCTTAGATTGGTACATACTAACCCTATATGTTACACAAGTTCCGTTTCATAGTTTGCGAAAATTAGCACATCATAGATGTATACCAATACAAAAGGCGTGATGTATTCGCTTAACAACTTTTTCGTAGTTCCCATGAAGTGGGCGGGCACATTCATGTTACCTTGTAATGTGACGTGTCTATTAAAACTTCCTGAAACTGTTTTGAGACTCTTATAGCATTCGTTTCCTATGTCCAACCTTGTCTAGAAATAGACATCTCTTGAGTCAATCTTGCTTTGGAATTAAGCGTGTCTTACTACGTTCAGTATCTGCATTTGATTTGTGATAGCAGAAATGTTCATAGAAGTGTTTTGATTTCACAGTTTGGGGTCAACCAGGGGGCAGATTCTTTTGCCCTCTGCTTTGGGTTGGATAAATATTGGTGCGGCAACTGGTGCTTCTGTTCGGTAGATGACTGCTCTTCTTTGTTGCTAGTTTATTCAGGTTCATAGTTGGCTTTTGTATGTATCAGTGATAGAGTAGGTTGATAGATTCTTTAGATTAGAGGGGTCCTGGAGGCAGATATTGTGCTTCACTTCGCTTGTAGGTGGTAGTTCTTTGGGGATCAGGTCAGGGAAAACATCAGAGTATTTACACAATAGGTATTAGGTAGTTGCTTTCCAGACTGTGGCTCACTATTCTCCGCTTCTTAGTTTCTCTTATAGTTTGATCTTCTGATCAGGGTAGTCGATAGTAGATTCTCCCTATCTGCTTATACCCTGGTAGCAGTTTAGAAGTGGGATTACCATCAGGTCATCATATTTAGCTAGGTTTCCTACCAGCAACCCAAGGTAGGGTAAGGTAGTTGAAGCAAGCTAGATAGTTACGCTACAAGTCATGTGGCTTTTGGATTGTAATCCTTGCAATGCCCTGTTGACTGGTTTGGGCTGGTTCAGATTTCACAGGGAGAATCCATGGATGGAGACAATGGCGTTACTGATCATGTCTCTGCCAATTGTACCAGTGTCGAACAAGACTTGGGCCTTTTGTCCATCATTTACAATAATACCTTCAAGGCCTATGTGGGGTTGAAAGGTAGCAGGTAGTGGAACACAGTTGCATTCCATATCAAGATATCCAATATGGATTTCCTCATGATCACTCAATTGTCTGTTGTCACTATTGCTTTCTATGTTATTGGCAGATACTTCTTGATTGACTGCTTTTCCTTTTCCTTTCTTGGTAGGTCAATTCTTTGACATGTGTTTGGTCTTTACAGGTTCAAAACATTCACCCTTCTGGCATCTCGATTCCTTGGTGGACTTTGTTTTCTTCTTGAAAACTTCAGTTGATTCTTCCTCACAGTTGTTGGAGGGCCTGTGTGGAGATTGTCCAATACTGTAGGAGGATAATTGAGCTTTGCATTCCTTGGCTTCGTCGAGTATCACATCGTGTCATTCAATCCCTTTTGATTATTCTTTAAAGGTTATTGTCCTCTTCTTCAAGTAGTTCTACATATGGTATGAGAGTAGGGTATATGGCGTTATTCAATAGTCGCTACAGGATATAACTAGCTATACTTGTAGTATTTATTCAGTCCCAATACATCAAGAGATCTGTAACTACATGGTGTTTCTTGTGATGTAGATTCTATTTACTTGCTGAAGGTTATTGAATTTCCTGTTCAATAGCTTATTTGTAATGGAAGACAGGAAATGATCTCAGAGATATTCGAGTACTGTTGTTACTCTTGTTTGAATTCTTAGAGCAGCTCGGTACACTAACCATGGCTGGACACCCGATATGAAGATGTGTCTTCTTGAAATCTGGTTACTGCTGGCTAACTTCATCATGTACCTTTGGTATACGGGGGCTGAGGTGACCGGATCCTTTACCTACTTGGAGTGTGTTTCGAGCTACCGCGAATTAGAGATC
>NW_003298772.1:310024-356597 GCF_000151645.1 Tuber melanosporum
TTGAGCTAGAAATGATCATAATAAACGTCGCACTATAAATAATACGGGGGCTGAGGTGGAAACGCGACAACATTCTACTATGACTGCTACTTTGTAGTAGAAAACACGAGTACATTTCTGTTATGACTGCTACTTGGTTGTATATAAGATCCACGCTCTCGCCTGTAGGGAGGGAGCACCGTTGAGAGCATAGTAGAGTATTGCCAAGTGTCTAGCATAGCAAATTGAGCATTGTAGAAACAATCTTTTGCATTGCACTGTTGTTGAGTGACTTGTCCTAGGTGTCATCCTTTGTTCAAAGCTTTAGTATTATCACTAGCTGTTCTCCTAATAGAATATTTTAAGTAGGTTACGAGCCCGGCTTGACCCTTATTTGGGAATACAGCTGATAATAGTTCCAACAATAACAAACTCCTATCGTCGATCTTCATCCAGCACAATCCACCTCCGTCAGGAAATGTCTAAGTGGACAGGCAATGAAGTCAATGTCCTCGCCACTCTGGACATCAGGCCTCTTTCGAGGGCGACCAACTACCGTGAGTGGCGCTTGGCAGTTATTGATATCTTGGCAGAACAGGGCTATTGGGTAATAGTTCCTGGGAAATCTAAGTATCCGGCCGATACTGCCACAAAGTCGTCAATTACTGTGGCCGCTAGCCTAGCGGCTGCAAGCAGCAATGGCTCCACGGATGCTATAATTGATTGGGAGCTTCAAGCTTCCAAAGCATGGGGTATGTTGGGTCAGCTACTTGACACTGCCTACAGAGAACTTTATGCCCAAGTTCGCGACCCCAAGGAGCTATGCGAAAAGCTCGAGATGGGCTATGCTGGGAGAGATCAGACCCGTATCTAGTTCCTTCGAGAATAATTATCAAAGCTAGAGTATAGCAGTGGCGATAACAATCTTGTATACTATATCTCTAGTCTCAAAAGACTCTTTACCAGTTAGCAGCAACTGGTGAAGTGCAACCGGAGAAGGATGAAAAGTACCTTCTACTCTCAAAGCTCCCGCTACCATACCACTTATTTCACACCTCTGTCTGGAATGATTCCAGATACTGTGAGACCTCATATGATGAGATTGGCGATCGTCTAATCCTCAAACATCAGCAGCTCACTAAGGGTGATGCCCGGACTGAAATCACCAACGCTTTCCTGGCTGAAGGAGACAAAAAGGCCCATGGAAGAAAGGGTCAGGGTAAGGAGAAAAGCTTTAGTAAGGATACATGCTTTCACTGTGAAGAGAGAGAACATTGGGCGAGAAAATGTCTAAAGAAGTAACCGGTTCAGAGGAGGCGAGACTGGAACCAGAACCAAGGCACTAATACTAGCAGTGCCATGGTAAACAGTTCGCCAAAAGCATGGACCACCATGGACCAAAGCTCAGCTACGATTGGGCGGTCGAAGTCGATTTTAGACTCAGGCGCCTCATACTATATGACCTCCGATCGCATCCAGTTCAAAACAATGACCCAAATCGAGACAGCGATCTCAGCTGCAAATGGAACAACCCTGATAGCCAGGGGTGAAGGTGAAGTGCTGTTAAACTTGTTGGTGGATGGGGTCAAGAACCAAGTAATATTAAAGAACGTTTTTTACGTACCAGTGATGGGCTATGCAAGACTTGTATCGGTTCGCTGTATTGAAGCTGCTGGAGGCGTAATCACCTTTGCTTGGGGCAAGGTATCAATCTCCTATGGCCAGGAGACATATGGCGTAGCTAAACTACAGCATAACGGATACGTCCTCCAGACGGCAAACACTATTGTGTAGTGATGGCCACGATCATGCTCGAGCAGAGAATTTGGCCCGTGCTCGAGCATAAAATGGGCTCGAGCACACCAAAACTTTATGCTCAAGCATGATCGTGGCCATCACTACTATTGTGGCGAATAGGTTAACAGAAATGATCTCCAAATGTGCTAAGATTGACGAAAAGCTAGGAATACTTTTCGATTGGCACTGCCGCCTCGGCCACATAGATTTTGATAAGATCAAACAACTTGCAGAAAGTCACGTGGAGATGGTTATCACGCGATCCCGCACCAACCCTGCTTGCATTAGCTGTACTACTGCCTAGCTAACATGCAACCCAAATTCCTCTCTGGCTATGCATTCTACAAATGCATCTTTGCAACGGATCCATACGGACCTCGCTGGCCCTATGAAGACTACCTCACTCAGAGGTGCCAGCTACTACCTTCTATTGATCAACGACTACTCCTGCAATACTATGGTGTACTACCTAGGTCAGAAATCCGAAATATTTTCCAAGTGCCGCGAATACAAGGCCTTAGTAGAGAACTATCATGATCAGAGAATTAAGGCTCTAAGAAGTGACAACGGTGGAGAATATATAAGTCACAAATTTATTAAGTTTTACCGTAATTCTTGAATTTCCCATGAGAAGACCGCACCCTACTAACCGGAACAGAACGCTATTCGCGAAAAAGCTAACTGCCCATTGGTTGGCAGATTAAATCCAATGATCCATGAAGGCAAAACAATTGATAGCCTTTGGGCGGCAGCAATGCACACCGCTGTCTACCTCAATAACCGGTCACCTACTATTGTTAAAAGTAAAACCCCTTACAAACTATGGACTGGACAACAGGCAAACCTTTCTCGCCTTGTACCTTTTGGAGTACCTGCAGCTTACTATATCTCAAATGTAAAGCGTACAAAGTGGCAGAGCAGTGGAGAACAGTGGAAGGTGGTAGGATACCAGGGAATGAACCAATATAGGATTACAGTAACAGGAAAAATCATAGTAACCAGAGACATTCAGCGAATCAAGGGACTTGGAGATGTGGAACTGGGAAATACAGAAGCAGTAGGAGATCCAGTAGAGGATCTCACTTGTGAAATTGACTTAGGAGATTCAGGTACAGAGTCCGAGGAAAATACTGAGAGTACCAGGAAATCAGCGACCACAATTACTCCGACACTGGCTTCCACACGATCCCGCAGTGAAGCTGCTGTGAAATTCAATTCCACCCTATTCGGACACGAAATATTGCTGGCCACTGTACATACACTGGACCCCACCGAACCATCCTCCTAAACTGAGGTGCTCAGATCACCACTTGCACCTGAATGCAGTACAGCAATCCAGGAAGAACTGGACTCAATTACCAAAAGGTAAACGTAGGAATTGGTCAAGTTACTCAAAGAAAGAAAGTCAATAAGATGTCGCCAGACCTTTAGGGGTCAAGCAGAGAGCTGGTGGCGAAGTTATTAAGTACCAAACTTGCTTCGTCACACGAGGATTTACGCAACACTACGGCATTGATTACTTGGAGACATTTGCCTTAGTCTTAAAGCTCACATGCCTCCGCATCATCCTCACTCTCGCTGCGGCCCGTGATTATGAAGTTGATCAGATCAACATCAAAAGTGCATACCCTCTGGCCAAACCTGATGGAGAAATATATATGGATATTCCTGAAGGCATGATCGTGAAGCAGGATACTGTCCCGGAGATAAAGGTATGCAAGTTACTAAAAGGGCTATACGGACTGAAGCAGTGCGGAAGATTGTGGAATCACGAATGTGATAAGCACTTGGTCGGAACATGCAGATTCGTGAGAAGTATGGAGGATCACGCAGTATACTCAAAGAAGAAGGGTGAAGACTATTGTTGGGTACTAATCTGTGTTGATGATGTCCTATTGATTGGACCTCGCATTATGGTAGACGAAGCTAAAGTGCAGTTAGCCAAATGGTTCCCCGTAATGGACTTGAGAAAAGCTCACTTCTTTCTTGGAATAGAAATTATAAGAAAGCAGTATCTACAGCAAGTCACCCTGAACCAGTCTACATATATAGAGAAGTTCCGCGACCGATTCAACCTCGCAGAAGCACATCCTACTTCGACACCTCTAAGCCCAGTGAGTAAACTGGAAGCAATTTCTGAGAATCCCGACAAAGAAGCAGACAAAAGGGTATTTCAGTGTATGATAAGAAGTTTAATATACCTCATGTTGTGTACTCGGCTGGACATCGCATTCACAGTCAGTATGCTCAGTAGATATAACAGCTCGCCAAGAACTACTCACATTAATGCTGCAAAGCACCTACTCGGCTGTGTCAAAAGGACTTTACACTTAGGGCTACAGTTTGGCCCTTTTTTAGCCAAAGATCCCCACCTTATAGTCTATAGGGACGCCAACTGCGCCGGTGATCTGGATATGCGCAGGAGTACTGGTGGGTATTTATGGGTTCTGATTGGAGAGAACCCACAAGGCGAACCCATACAGTAAGCAGTATTGTGGTTTAGTAAGAGGCAGGAGACAGTCGCCCTATCCTTGACCGAAGCCGAACATATAGCACTCACTCAGGCCGCCAAGGAAGTCCTAGAGGGGTCACAATTTATCAACAACTTGCAAAACGTACTAGGAAATGAGAAAGGTACCTGTGATGTACCAGCACTAAAGGTTCTCATCTACGCCGATAACCAGGACTCAATTGCGCTGATGGGAAATCCAGGATTCCATGCTCGGACGAAACACATAGCATTTCAGGAACATTATGTTAGAGAGAAGGTAACGAGCGTGGAGATTGATCTCGAGTACCTCCACACCGGCGACATGATTGCAGACTGTCCGACGCAGAATCTCAGCCATGAGATGGTGGAGCGATTTCGTATGGTGATGGGTTTACGTTAGACAGAACTAGAGTGGAGAGGGCAGGAAATGATGGAAAGCGAGGAAGTGCAGATTCAGTTTTAGTTGTTCTTTTTTCTTTCTTTTATTATTATTATTACTACATTGTTTTTATTTTGTCTTGTTAGCATGTCTTGCAGAGTGGGAGTGTTGGAATTCTTGGAGTTGCGCGGTACACTAACAATGGTTAGACAGCCGACAGGAAGAGGTGGCTTCTTGGGATCTGGTTACCGCTGGTTGACCTCATCATATACCTTTGGTATAGAGTTGCCGAGGTGGAAACGCGAGAACATTCTACTATGATCACTACTTAGTAGTAGAGGACACGAGTACATTTCTGTGGTGACTGCCACTTTGTTGTATATAAGACTCAGGCTCTCGCCTGTAAGGAGGGAGCACAGTTGAGAGCATAGCAGAGTATTGTCAAGGGTCTAGCGCAGCAAATTGAGAATTGTGGAAAACATCTTTAGCATTGTGCTGTTGTTGAGTGACATGTCCTGGGTGTCATTCTTTGTTCAAAGCTTTAGTATGATTGCCAGCTGTTCTCTTAGTAGATGAATTTCAATAACTCTTAGCTTTGGACTTCTGCCATATTGCTTATAGTATTTGTATTAAGTGTCCATTACCTTTCCTTCGCAGAATACCCCTTGGTATGGTTTTGATGTAGGTTTTTCCATATTGACTTTCTTCCGCAGGAAATTGTATACAAACGTTGTCATGTATTGATTAAAGGCTTGTGGTTTGAGGTCTTTCCCTTCGCCAGTGAACAGGGGTAGTAGGTGAAGCTTGAGTCCAGGCATAGGTAATTCGAGTACTTATTCTTGTTCTGGTCTTTACCTTGATTTTCCACTTCTTGACGCTCCTGGTCCCATACTAGCAATATTAGATTTACTACTAGAGTCGGAGTCATTCAGGGGTTTGAGGGTATGTTTATTTGATGACGTAGGTGGGAGATCTTCTGAAGTTCGTGAGTCTTCCATGTTTGTGGGTTCTTCAGGCTATTTAGTAGAGTATCAGCATTCCTTATTTCCTGAAATGTC
Source organism: Tuber melanosporum (assembly GCF_000151645.1). Classification (NCBI taxonomy): domain Eukaryota; kingdom Fungi; phylum Ascomycota; class Pezizomycetes; order Pezizales; family Tuberaceae; genus Tuber; species Tuber melanosporum. Next base: position 315,729 of record NW_003298772.1, read on the forward strand.
CATCCATGTGATCTCTTCCCCAGTTCTGGTCATTCATGATTCTATGTCAGTGTTAGGATAAAGCAGAATGTGGTGTGATTCTGCCACTTAACTCTGCTAGTGTACTTAGGTAGATATCAATAGGTAGATGAAGCTTAAATCCAGGGACTGGTTCTTAACCACTTGGTGACATTCAAAAAGGTTAACTTATTTGCAAGGTAATAGTCATGTTATCGGTAATAGGATCAATAGTGGGCAGGTGGCCTGGTCTTCAAGGGACAAGGCAAGAGCTAAGATCTAAATAAGCCTTTGAGGATGCACTGAGAAAGCAAAGCAGTAAACATTCAAGCACATATATTTAAATATTGTCTGTCAAAGCCTTCCTCTTCCATTGTGGAATCCGCAGTCTTTAAATACATAACTCTGTTTGTCTCTGACATGAACGAAACTAATCCAAGGTTTCAAGTAATACACTTTGGTAATATTATTTAATTATCAAAGCGATACTGAAAGCCAAACATAAAACAAACTATGTATCAAACAATACTTAAAACAAACAAAGTATTATAGCAATACTTGAAATAAACTAAGTATTAAAGCAATACTTAAAGCAAAATATAAAACAAAACCAAGGCACAAACGATTCTTAAAACAAACCAATAACCAAGTACCCATATTGGTTACAAATATGGTACATTTCATTTTCTCTTAGTATCCATACAGGTCTATTGAGAAGATAGAGGTTGAAGTAAATCAGGTGGCAAGAGCTTACAGAGAAGAAACACCGCTAGCCCATTTTAAAAAGCCCTCTAGTTGATCAGTCTGCAAAAGAATAAGTATGCTACTAAGTAGGACAAGGTACTAAACAACGTGTGAACAAAGAGGGCCCACAATCTGATAGTGTATTCTCATTTATTGCAAGAAAGTAATCAATATTTACTACACTAAATAACTCAAAGAATAATTGTAAATTGGGTCTGGCTAGATGTAATGATTTCACTTAGGTTGATTAGTTCTTGGTAATGGAGAATGATAGTTCTCTCCATTCCTTTGTCTACTTAATAGCTCTATGGCCAATAGTGTTAGGAATACCAGAACCCGATACCTAGGAACCACCCTAAGTAGGTTAATCCCACTCGGAATTGGAATCTCTGGTCTCCAACACCCTCCTCCGGCTCCCTTATGGGGCCCGCATGTCATCATATATATTAATCTCAGGGGTGTACTGTGACTATATTACTACAGATTTGAAGGTGTTAGAATAATACCTTATATGTTGTCGCTATCCTCTGACTGGATCCTGTTCACAGGATATATGTGTGGGGACCTTCGGCTAGGTCTGGGAAGTGGAACAGAGCATTTGTGTCAACTACCCAGAGTGTTACTTGGCTTCAGAAACATGGCACCTTTGGCATCGGCCGTAGGTAATGGGACGATTTTGCACAACGAGATGGTATCAAATGGTAAAGGATCTCTACTAGAGACCAATTTATTTACATCCACCAGAAGTGTCGAGAACTACAAAAGACGCTACCAAAGAAGCGAATGAACTTCACAGAGTGTTGCATCTGGTTTTCGGAATATGTCGTAGCCATAGGGTGATTCTCAATACTACAATGGTTACTGAAACCTATTACCAAGAGAGCAACCAAGGGTTGCTGACAGAGGGATTAATTACCAATCTGGTGGAATAGCTTCCTGTGAGTTAATAGGAAGTTATCCAGAGATAATCTATATGTTGGTTATGGAGTTACAAAGGATCGGAATCAGACGACCTACGCTGATTGTAATGACGACCACATTTGCAGATATAGCCATGGATAAAACTGATCATTTTATCAATGGTGAAGACAATTGGGGCCAACTCAGTTCGACTTAAGAAGAAGGCCATAAGTCTAAAGACTCAGTTAATCAGGATATTACTATTGGGAACAGCATGTTTCCTAAGAAGAAATATTGTAATTACCGAAGAGGGTGTGATGGTTTTCAGAGTCCTCAGGTGTTCGCACCTTGGAAGAAAACTTGACGTCGCAAATTATGATTGAAGAAGTACATAGTAGTATGATAAATAGATGTAGTTCACGAACACTCAGATGCGGAATATAAATATTGAAGTGCCTCCCAAGCTTCAGACATCATCAGGTAAAGGAGAAGAGACCTTAACAATATAATATTGTTTTTACGATTCAACCCTACATTACCTATTGTACTTCCCCTCGTAGTAGTCATAAACGAAACGAGTAACGTCCAAGCCTTCTTAGACGATCTCCGTCTACAAAAGCGAATCACGATTGGCCTAGACAACCTTGAAGTCTATCAGGTTCTATCCACCTAACAAATAGCTACATTACTGATATTATATAACCTACATCTTCGCTCCACAATGCCTAGTATAATGTTTCTCTGACTCTATTCTATGGAGACATCTTGTCGTAATATTAATAAAGGTTGTAATTGCAATATAAGCATAATGGTATTTTGTATTCATAAAAGCATAAATAATAGGTAGGCCAAGTACTTAGAACAATGTGTAAAGAATTTCTCCTTCTCGTATCTTGTCTATTCTTCATATAGTCCTTCTTGGTACCCAAATCATGTAATTAACATGGCCTCATGGGTGAAAGGTAAAGCATAATGACTACTCATATGGCCAAACCAAACCGACCGCTTGAGCAAAGCCCACGGCCACATGGAAAGGTCATGTGGGAAAAACAGATAGTCCCACAATTAGGCTAAATAGTGTTTTGTGTAAAAGTAATAAACCAATAATAATACAATAAACAAGGCATCTAACCTAAGTGTCGTCACATGGGCAAGGCCCATAACATACCTGAAACCACTACCCATAGGTTATGTAAATTCCCTTCCTCAATAAGCAATATTTGACATATTAGTAAACAAAGGAAACTGTAACCTGACTTCACAGAGTACTATGATAGTTAGAAAAGTCCATACCTAATACAGCTTTAAGAGACTATAACAGTAGGAATGATGGTAGACCAGGGTCCACAGAGTTGAGGTACTATTGATTAAGTACCTTATTTGTACATACTATGATATACTAAAAAGTACATGTGTACTAGTCAGAAGTGGTAGTTACTCTAGTAGATAGGACAACCCAATAGGTCAATTGGGAGTTACCCTGAATGGCTCGACTTTCAGTCTAGGTACAGTAACTCCACCTTTAGACCAGGGATACCCTGCCTCTGGCATTAGGGTACACAGCTATAAATCCATGTGACATAACTTGAACTTAACAGGTTAAGCAGGCCTTAGGAGTAAGTTACTAGATTGCTCGCCAGACAAACCAATGTAGAGTATTTAAATCCCAGTTTATGCTGATCAATCTAGCACAACTACCTTAGCTCCAAACCTTCCTTAAATTAGAGATATAGTGTGTAGCACCCCCTGAGCACCCCCTCCCAGACCCTTTATAAGGCACTAGTATCATAGGCTATAGCTTAGAGAGTTGCTGTAAGTCTAATAAAGGTTTATAAGTAGAGACACTGCGGTAATGCAGTATATACTTGCGCCGTTCGGGTAATAAAGAGCTCTCTGCCATATACAGGATATGGTATAGAAGACATTGAGGAATAATCTCCAGGTGGTGTCCTGCATAAAGGACTACAACTAATGCAGTAATACTAAGCTTAAATTAAATAAAGTATGAGATGTTACTAGAGGAATATACATCAGATAACTGAAGTCCATTGCCCTAAAAGAGTAATAGTATTAAAGGATTATTAATGACTCCAAGACACTAGTCTGAAGTATTGATAAGATAAATGTCTAGGAGGTTTAACTGTGGGTAGGGACTATTGGTAGCCAATCCCAACAGAGATCTATCGGAGTAGTTGTGAGGACATCATTTGGAATGTTATGGAAAACAGTAGTTCCTGGTACATTTTCTCAGACTGCAGATACTTGTGGAAGCCTAGTTTAGGTTACAGTTGATTGTGTTTTACCTATGACTTGATTAGAATCACTGATCTTGTGCATATAACCCATACGCCTCATATGACTTGTTTATCAGTTTTCGCTTGACTCATAGTTATGAGTCATCAGGATTATCGTTGGTGAGGAGAGCACTATATAAGCAGGGTGGAATAGCGGTGGAGGATAAGCTGTGCATGGTTTGTTTTAACTAAATTCCTAACTCTTATCTTTATACTCCCTCGCAGTGTGAAAGCTTTCCTTTATCAAATCAGAGTCCTGGATTTCTATCTCAAAATAGGCTTCTGGTATTTAAGCGTGAGCTGCATTTTCGGCCTTTATTGTAATCCCTCACCCTATGTTCACTCAAAGTGTCGCTTTTCTTTTACTAATCCTTACTGTTCTTTATGCCAGTCACCCTCTTACAGTCCCAATGGCAAAGTATGCCTCGATCACATCTGCCAACTACGCTTTACATATGTTACTTCTTTAGTCTTGTGCCACCTATAAGAACCTCTTCCTAGTGGATGAAGTATCTCATCTTCGGCACCACTTCTCTGTACCTTCTCAGTGATTTAAATCCATTAAAAAGGAAGTATCAATCCTGTCAGCGGTCCACGTCAGGTAATATTAAACAGTTCGTGGTTTGGTTGCTATGGTGGGAGCTGCCGACACTCCTAAGATTATTACTTCTTTCTCTCTCCTCTCCGTCACTGCGCTTAGGGCAGCCTTTCCAGTAGTGATTGTTAACCTAGACGGTCGGAACTCCAAATGGTAAGTGGCCGAGAGCTGTCGCGGGAATGTTATGTAGGCTGTTACATAGTCCTTGTCTACAGATGAAGTTGTTGGTATTGCTGTGGGTTGTCCGGTTCTGAATTCTTTTGGTCCAGTAGAGATGCAAGCTCTAGGTATGTTTGTTGGGTGGTTCCCTTTCTCGTGGTGCTGGCTGGGCTCATGTCACCTCTATTGTGGGGCCAGGTGTTTGAGACCCCAGGGGCTGAACGAGTGGCTGGCTGCTCAGTGTAATGCCTATGGTAGCGTTCCACCTGTCGTGGTGCCTGGTAATTAGGATTGCCAGTCTAGTCTTGTCTCTGGACCGGCGCCTGGGTGTGGGAAGCAGAAGAGAAATAAGAAGGGCTCTGTTAAACGTGATCAATATTTGCCAGTGCACCTAGTCCCTGGCTCTGAGAGGTTGTTACAATTGCCGGTTCGTATTCTGCCATGTCCAGCTACTTCAGAGTCCATGGTGCGCCCACCGTCCTTGGCGGGAGTTGTGAGGCTTGTGGTCAACATTGCTGTATATGTTCAGCAAGCGGTCGACAGCTCCCGGATGCCATCTCTCTGGCTCCTTCGGTTGCGGTGTATCTGATAGGCTGCTACTGTAGTACTACTCGGATAGTCTATGACACTTTGTAGCTCCTAGGTTCGGTAGCCCTCATTCCGTAATATGGCTTTATTAGAGTCTAGGTGCTGGGCGTTAAGGGTTACTTTTGTTTTGGGATTTCATTATGAGCTGCTATGACAATCGGTATGGGTGTCCTGGGATGATTCATGAGAGATACTTGGGTAAGCTTCAACTGTGGATATGGTTTTTGAAGCCTCACAGTCAGTCAGAAATAGTGGAACTTTACATATTAGTACCCGTTATTTGCCTGTCAGGTAGGCTGGGCTGAGGACAATTTTCTTTAATATTAATGCTCTTGAATTTTGCATTCGCGTGTGGGCATGGTGTGGGCATGTTTGAGATGTGAGGTCTGTAGGTTAGTGAGTTCGTGATGGGTGGTATGTTGTAGCGTTAACTAGGGGCCGCAACCCTGGGACTTGTCGTATGCCGGTGTCAGCGGTACAAGTATAAATAAAATCAAATGCAATGTCCCAAGTAGAGTCCTTACTTATTACTTTACAGAAATAAAACATTTTTACAATCTTTATTTCATGCCTTTCTCCACAACCTAAGGGTGATATCCTTATATCTTATCATGATAGGCATTACCTAAGCTAGTGTTGGCAATGTATGCCAAAGCCCTTAACAACTATTGGTAAAAAATTGTTTATAAAGGTTTCTGTACATATATAAGGACAGGTATTGTTGCCTGTTGCAATATATCAACATAGACTTAGGAACATAATAATTCATTAGTTAATCAGCACTATAGTTTCTTACAACAAACAACTTCTTTAAACCTAAGTAATGTATCCAGACAGAGAGAAATCCTTACCTATAACATAACTAGAGTACAAATAAAACTCTCTCACATAAAGTAAATATTTACACATAAAGTTACTTGTTCCGCAAATAAATGTAAAAGTAAATAGAAGACTACTGAACTAGCAGCTATTTCTCTGCTTCTATATATTATTACTATCAACAGATCAGGAAATTGCCACGGAGTTTTATCCTCTATATAGTGGAAAAAACTTTGTCTGTCTTAGTTAGAAAGAGTAACAAGATATAAGATTGGTAAAAGGTATTGCGACTAGAAGATATTTTTAAGAATTGTCATTCTTTTAAATAATTTCTCCTTGAAGGAAATGAAATATTGAAGCATTTCAATACTATGGACAATGACTGCTCACTCCATAATTATACTATGAACTCTAATTTCTATTACCAATTTACAAAGCTTGGTAGTTAAATAGAAAAGAACGATGAAAATACCGCAATCGAGTATTGATACCAAGGGTATTGGTATTTTCGGCTAATTATGATAACTCATCATACTTCTTGCCAGTATGGTACTACTCAAGCCCACCTTGCAGGATAAATACAATAAAAGTACTAATAACACCATAGAATATGCGGTCAATCTTGCTGTGCATCTTATCAAACTTAACATCTGTCCCATCGAACCTTTCAAACCTTTGTTCCATCTGATTTCTGAGATCTTTAATATCAGCTCTCATCTCTCTCTTTTGTATTTCAATATTTTCAAGGTTCAGTTTGATGTAGAAAAAGTCCTAAGAAATATTAGTGTGCTAATTGCTACCAGACCTCAAGTTTCCAAGCAAACCTTTTTTAGTTGATAAAAGCCTTTCCTGACGATATCTACAGGAGATTCCAAGACCCCAGGCACACTGCAGCTATCATAGCCGTTACCATTATGCTGATCTCTATCCCTTACAGCATTACGTCTCTGAGAAACCTAGTCAGTGTTCATTCTGTATGTAATGAAATCTTCAAGAGTACCTGGGTGGTACTACTCAGCCTAAATTCACGATACGGACGAATTCTTATAGCCTGGAACACTCTTCTGCTGACAATCGACGCGAACATGATACTTTGTTAAACTTTCTTATGAATTTCGTGAAAATCAGTATCCAATATGCTAGCGCGATAGATAGATAAAGGGGCATTAAACAAACTCACCTTGTCGCTGTGCAATATTTGACCTAGGTACCGTTGGCTCTGTTATGATGCTGCTTCTTTGATGGTCGATGGAAGCAGGTTTACTAAATCTTAACTGAATACATGGAATAGTTGTCTACATAATCTGGTCAGGTGGTAATTTATGCTGGTCGCAACGATGGCAGGTATGAGGGGAGACAGGGGGCCCACAGGGTATGTCATAGTATAAACTCTTATAATTTACTATCTCCGTCATGCCCCTTATCTCGATTAATCCCTGCATCCGGCCACGATAGGTTTCGTTGGACATGTTAAGATAAATATCATTTATTCAGTAAACTACCACGAAGCATTCCTAACTGTATTCTATGGAGGGTTGTGGAAACCAATCGCCCATTGGGCAAAGCGCATGGAATCCTACCCAGTCGGAGGTCACCGCGTTTTCGGACACTGGTGGAAAAAAGGTATAGCCAGTTACCAGAGCAGTGCGGGGTCATAGCTCAAGGCAGGTGGGTCCGTGGTCCCCCCTTCATTCACCTCGCGTTCCTATACTTCCTACTGCTCGCGTTCCCTTTCCCCTATTGCAATTATCTCACCAATACCTGCCCCAATCTCACTCTACATCTCTGCACATAAGAAAGCCAAACCCAACAACCTGATCGAAAGCCATGGCCCCCAGACGAGCTCATGTATGTGGAGAGACCTCCACCCCAGGAAACCGACGCGAAGCAAGGGGAGGAATTCGGAAAAACACACGTAACCGCCAGCCCCCAAACCGTTACGGCCATGAACGTTCCGTAGAGCGACCAAGCCGGTCAGCCTAAAGGTCGCAAAAGATTGAGGGTTCGAGTACCAGTGGGGAAGCCGAGCCCAGTACACCATATAGCTACTCTCCATTTAATAATGCCTCCCACCAGAGTCCACTGATATCGGTACCCACTGCAAGCCCCCAAAGAGCCAGGACTTCCACAATAGCTGGCGAGCTTGATCCCGACTCCCCACCCTGACTACCTGTTGATATACCCATCAGCCTCAGCACAATGCGGGAGCTCTTAAGATCACACTAACAAGAAATAGTCAACCGTGTCGTCCACCAGCTCAGCACCCAGAACTCCCAAGGACCGAACCCAGCGAGTGCAATTCCCGAGTTAACTCAACAGAGAGTCACACACCCAGTGTGATACCAACCGAATCCTACACTCGCCAAAATTTCCGAGCTGGAGAGTCAACTATCCCACTATGAGGCGTAATTGAGTGTGAGCAGGCAACCTACAGGGAACCCAGGAGAGTAGGTATGTATAACTCTCCCCAGTCTCATATTGAAGTAGCAGGGGAGAGCGCATCCGCGATGACCAATTCAGTCGAGGAACTGTTCCCAGGAGTGGAGAGAAGTACGTTGACACAAATAATTGAAAACCGCATCAAACCAACGAGTATCTACCGCCTATTAGCGAGCGAGAAGGAGCGAGCAGAGTCCCAGCGTATAATTAGTATAGGAATTGGAGTTTGAGCAAACGGAAAGAGAGGGAAAGGAGAGCGAATACAGGATGAGCATTTTCTTTAAGGCGTGGGCAGCATACTGTGGAATTATTGTTAAGTTAGCCCCACACGCACTGCAGGGAGACCTAGCCACAGCCCTCTCAATCTGCACACTGAACCTGTATGAGCTACTGGATAAGTATGCGTGGGAAGGAGTCAAGGCCTGCTATTTCCAGTTTCCACCAGAAGAGGGTGGCAAGTGGTCAGAGTATATACCAGGCACAAGAATGGCGGCAGCTAGACAGTGAGCTTATTGCCTCGAAATGTTTCGCATACCCAGCCCTCCGACCGCATTGGGTGCAAAGCCAAAAGATACTCCTGGCACAGCAAAGGAGAATAGGGGAGCTCCCTATTCGCGAGACAGTACCTGGCTCTGGGTACTCCCAATTAGCACTCACTACCGGCACATCATATTCTTCTATCGAGCGTAGTACAAATCCGAGCCACTCACCCCAAGTCTCCGAGCACCCATCTCAAGCAAATATAGGACTTCCGCTCCCAGCCACACAGTCCTGTCAAAATTGGAACTTCCGGGAGTGCCGCTCGACTCAATGCCACTACCAGCCCACTTGCATTACCTGTGACAGCAACCATAGAGCCTCGCAGTGTACAGCAGGGAACAGTGGGCCAGGTCAATTCTCACGCAATAACTCCGACGGACGTTAGCCAGCCCCCGCCTCCCCACTCCCATACTGCTCCGGCTCACTTCTCCCTCAATTTTAGCCCGCCTCCCACAATAATCTCCCCTATTCCATGCGGTTCAACTACACTCTGTAATTACCGCAATACCAGTACCACTACCCACAAGCATGGGGACATACACAGCAGCAGCCCATCCCAAAGTGCCCCCATTACTCATAATGGCCAATGAAGCACCCGCTCGCCCCAATACCGCAATTCATTACCTGTTATATACCTTGCACCATCTACCAATGCCAGCAGGCAGACTAAAGCCCACCGGGTGGGCGAACCTTACACGCGAATTTCCCGATAGAACAGTAGTCAAAGCGATCCTAGGTATATGCCGATACGGTGCGCGGATCGGTTACCAAGAACAGGGAGGGTCAATCATAATATATCCAAACATATCAACGGCGGAGGCAGACCCAGACCTAGTAACAGCCGACATTAGAGCAGAAGTAACAAAGAATCGCCTCGAACTATATCCCAACTTTGCAGCACTACCCACGAAGTGTACCGCTTCCCCATTAGGACTAACTGACAAATCCGATGGTAGCAAACGCCACATCCACCACCTCTCTTACCCAACCGGGGACCCAAGCGCGATCAATAACGGGATACCAGAAGTGTATGGAGCAATCGTATATAGCAGCATAGAAGACGCCACTCTGGCTATCCAGCAGTATGGAGGTGGCTGCATCCTTGTTAAGCGTGATTTCGAGTCCGCCTTTTGGCACGTCCCAGTATCACCACTAGACACCCCACTCCTTGGGCTTCAATAGAAAAAAAAAATATTATGCGGAACGGTTTCTACCATTCGGCCTTCGAATCGCACCATACTTGATTAACTTATTCCCGGAGGTGTTCCACTTGATATTGGAACGGGAGCTAATGCGAGAACAACTGTTGGCAAAAGTGGTCCACTATCTCGACGACTTTCTAATGATACTACCGAGTGGGAGCATGCTCGAGACATGTAAAGCCGTATCTTCTAGGCTTTGCGCAGAGGTCGGACTCTCGATCAAGACATTAAAGAACGAGGAACGCCAGATAGCAGGCTTTGCAGGCTTGGAACTCGATACCGGCAAGATGCTTATCCGGTTACCACAAAAAAGGCTTATAAAAGCTCGTCAGCTAGTCCAATATGCCACTGAACAGAGGTCACTCTCACTGGTTGACTTACAACCGATTACGGGATACCTCAACTTTCTCTCACCAGTGATACCACTTGGGCATACTTTCCTCCGACGCCTGTATAATATGGAACTACACTTCCCGCCTCGAGCCAGACATGGCAAACGACGCCTATCCGGAGAAGCTAGAAAGGCCCTTACCTGGTGGTACCAGGTACTACGAGATACACCAGAACGGTCAATTGCCAAGCAGGAGCGAGAGGTAGTTCGGGTTTGGTCTGACCCAGCAAGTACGAAAGGCCTTGATGCTTTCTACCTCAAGCAAAATCAAGTTGCCCCACTTCCCGGCTCAGCCCTCTCAATCACCTTCCCAAAATCCCTAGCACATGCCAGAGAACATATTAATACGCAAGAAATGCGCGCTGTCGAACAAGTTCAGCTCCACTGGGGAAGTGAGTGGAAAGGCCAAAAGCTCGTCATCCAGGTTGACAACCGAGCAGTGGCGTATGGACTGGGCAATGGAACAATTCGTGGAGCCCCCATGGCTGTACTCAGACGATGCTTACTACTAGCAGCGGAGTGGTACTTGGGCCTAGAGGCGCAATGGGTGTCTACCAGCGAGAATGCCCTGGAAGATGCCCTCTCCCGATTTGATTACCTGAAAATAGCTGACCTCGCACCACAGTTGATGTCACACGCCTCCAGCCCCCTGAGACGTGGGTCTCTAACATCAAACAGTGGGGACTATCAGACGTAGCGGCATACTACCTGTGGCGCGGATTGGCACCTTCTACAAGACGAAACTACGACACTCCAAGGTCACGCTTTTCTACCTTCTGCGCGCTTGCCGACTACCGGCATCATAATGGTAGCTGCTTCCCGGCAAAGGTCGAATGGCTGGTTGAATGGGTATGCTCGATGGCAGGATCAGTAAAAGTCAAAACTATCAAGTTGAACTTGGCTGGGATCAAGTCATACGAGCTTGATCTCGGAATAGAGTCCAAGGTATTCTCTGATCTACAGCTTGAACGGACTATTCAGGGCATCAAGAGAGACCACAACGAGCCGGAACGCCGGGTTAGAACACCACTGACCTGACCTTACCTCCTGAGAATCCTGTCCCGCCTCTCATTACTCAATTACGACCATATAGTAATCCGAGCCGCCTTTACATTAGCATTTGCTGGTTTCCTAAGGGTAGGGGAGCTTACATACAAAGGGACAGACAGGGAACTAGGACCCGCATTCCAAAAGTGGTTCCCAACAAAACAAAGTATCCAGCTAGCGGGCGATGGTTCATACATGGTGCTAACCTTACCCTCCTCGAAAACTGACCCATTCCGCGAAGGTATAAAACTCACCATCGCAGAAACCCAGGATTTTGGATGCCCGGTTACCACTATGAAACGACTCCTGGCCAATGATACTCACTGCCCACATCACGCACCCCTATTTTGCATTGGCAGGCAGGAGTAACACACCTTCACCCGGGAATACGTAGTTCAAAATTTGCATGAGTTAGCAACGGCTGCAGGTTTGGAAGAAGGAAGATGGAATGGACATAGCTTTCGTAGAGGGGCTGCGACGTGGGCTGTCGAAGTTGGGATCACTGAAAACGAGATCCAAACCCTTGGACGCTGCAGGTCAGAGGCCTATAGGGCCTACATCGAATACTCAAGAGACCAGCGCATATCACTTTCAAAGCGATTCCAGGGCAGCCAAACCCAAGCCAGCTAGCCGCACACACGAGCCTGCCTCGATATGGGGAGACGCGCGCCACCGCACGGCAGGCCAACCCAGGCTCACTCATACCGCCTGCCTTGTATTGGGACATGTCGGCGGCAACGATCTCCCATGGCAAGGGCAGCGACAACGTCACCAACACCACAGACTACAGAAGAGCGGAACTGATTTGAGAGTCTGAGCGGATAGGGGGATTTCATTTGGCGTTGTTCTTGGGTTGTTCTTGTTTGTGTTCCCTATGTTGTATTGTCCAAATACTATTAACCAGCTTTGGAAAATTGGCTCGCTCTGCTTTGAATAATTGGACAGAATTATGTTTCGCGGGAACCAAATTGCGAACACTGGATCATGAGATGCAATATATTCTGCGGGCTGATGTTGCACCATGTAGGGAAACTGGTAACCCCTCCCAGGGACTTCAGACTCAAAGTCCGAAGAGGACCAAGCATGCCGAGATAGCAAATCATAAATTCCTCTACGGTACCGTACATGATCGGATCTTGAGAAAGCCATTCACAACCGCCCCCTAAGCATTTATTCGAAGATGGAAGATATTTTTCCTAAAACGATAACATAGAATTGGTGTTCCGTGGGTGGGCTCCGTACGACATCTTTATCAGTACTGTACGGGGAAAGCATTTAGGGCCCTCTCGGTTGCCATGGTTCAGTTCCGTTGACCGTTTCGAAACGGAAGGACGACGATTTTGCTGCCAATTACCGGTATGGAAACGCACGCTGAACGGAATGGAACCTTTGAAACTAAACAGACCATTAGAGTGCCTCACGGTTTCTTTTAAGCTTGGAAAAAACCGAATGAGTCAACCTACCATTGCTCAGGGTGAAATAAATATCCGGGTGGCCTAACCAGGGTTTTGCAAAGTCTTGTATGAGTTGCAACCTCCCACTGCAGTCGAGATTTTCAAAATTCTAGTATACGCACCCTGATACACTTTCTCAATAGGGTTCGGGTACGTAGGTTGGTTCAGGACATGGGAAACGGCATTTAGCTAATACCATGACAAATGAATATCATTACGGCTTATCGGAAGCAAATAAGGAAATACAGTTTTGTGGTGTAGTCCGATTGAAGTTCATAGCGTTTCGTTTGGTTTCCGGAGGTCTCATTAACACTTCGAAGCGGCTAGCTACAGGTATTAGAGGGACCTCTGCACACAAAGTTAGGGATGGCTATCTCGGTGACTCTGGTGTTTACTCTCGCAACTAGGGAACTTTTAAAATAGGCATCTCGCACATCAATCAAGAATTTGAGGTGATGTATATTATCCCCGCAACCAGGGTTGGTGCAGGACAATTATTCACTGTATGATATCATAATACCTCTCCGAGAGAAATCCAAAGTATGAATGCTTGAGCATGAGTGAATGCAGCGGGTAGATATATATCCGTAACTTGAAGCCCAATAAGGGGGGTTCGTTGAACCTTCTTGCCGCTGCGTGGCCAATTAAGGAAGTTTGAGGATAGAGTGATGGACCGCACAAGTATGATAATATTATGCTACAATGTCTCTTAAGCGGGACGCGAACACTACCATGTGAGCCTTTACGCTTTCAACGAGCCAGAATTAAGCGAATCACTTGCGCCGAACTTTCTCTATTCGGAGGGATATTCATCTTATCTTCCAGCCTTAGCTACAGCCTCCGCCAAAGAAGATAGGGAAAAGGGGGAAACGAAAAGAATAGTCAGAAGCATGGCTGCTCAACTGTCACGAGCATGGCGAATCCCTCAACCAAAGCCCTACATACCCCGATCGCCGCTCCCCAATTTCCCCCCCTTGGCCCCTCCCGACCGGAGGCTGCAGGACGCCGGTGTCTATCACAGCCTACATCTATCAATTGCTGTGATGCTTCGTTTTTCCCTCTCATTCAGTGTGCTTCATTCATGGTGATCTCAGTTGCACCACACAGTGCCTTTAGGGTCAGCTTTAGTAACAATGGAAGGGAAAACAGTGGCTTGGATTGGGCATCGGAGCGCAACTGGTACAGTTCCTCCCGTCTTGCCGGGGACCCACGGTTGACACCGTTCCCCGAAAACTATTTTATCCTCGCAACACTGACCCGACAGTTTGCCGTCTGGTGTGCACCAATGATATGTGTTGTATGATAATATTACTTCCAAATACGTTTCGGTTACGTGTTTGATTATGACAGAATTTCTGTCACAGTTACCGGTATGAGTTCATCCATTGATGAACTCATGACACCGTCGACTATAATAGAGTTTCGTAGGTAACTCTATCATAGTGCTCATTACCTAGTTGATTACGACAGAGTTTCCTTTCTCTTTACCGCTCGGCTATGTTGTATTATTGTTCTTCGCACCATGTATATGTCATTGGCGGCTATAGCGCGCTCTCGAGTAGCATAAGTAGGGCCTGATAGCCCACCGGTAGAGCATCAATCAAGCAACAAGTACAGCTTCAATCAAGAAAAACAACAATATGTAGATATGTCATACCCTATCATAGCTCGTCCAGGCCAAGGCGAGTGAAGCAAACAAAAACCATAACCACAAGCAGCTTATGAACTGCAACAGCCTGGCAGACCCCAAAGACAAAGCGAACCCGCAAGCTCACCAACCCCCAACATCCAGAGGTCCACCTTCTCTATCCTACCCAAAGCCGACACTCCCGGCCGATCACCCCCCCGACATGGCGACAACGCCCCCGGGAAAGCCCACAAAATTCCTACGACCGCAAACACAGGGTGCGCAAGATAACTATTCAACGAATGCAGCACCACTCAAGTAAGGCTCGCACCAGCTGCTGATCATATCCCAGATAGTCGGTTAGCATCTCAAGATTACTATATACGAGCCTAGCGCATTCCGCATAGACGTATGACTCCACCATCCCGGTCCGCGGAAACTCAACGGGTCGCGCGGAACTGCGGTGGCGAAGGGAATGGCAAAGATGAATAGTCTAGGGTGTCAGTCTTCATGTACTCGTACCAGATCATCGCATACGGGAAATGTTCACTAACACCTTGCACCACAAAGAGTCAGGCCCATAATCATAAAGAAAGTAGCTAAAGGACCCAGGAAAAAGGTTTATTAAAGATATCTGTGGATCCCAAGATATCACGTCCAAAGAACCCAGATATATGTAGCCAAGAGAATACATCAAACCGAATCCATAACTTGAACTACCTGCCAACTCATAAAGCACCAGTATGCAAACACCTTGGCCCCAGGATAGCACCAATTTCCTGCAAGGTGTCCCAATACCTCACCCATAGTAGCCCAGCCCAATGTACTTCATGAAGCGGTTCCTACAAAGTACCGGCCCCCCAATCGCATCCAAACCCAAAGCCACGAAGAGAACATTGACCCTCCAAGTTTATACCACTTTGCTCAGATCAAAGGTCTCTTGCTGGGGGTGGAGATATTTACCTTCGAGTCACGTCGCCTCTCCTGCCGTTTCCGCAAAGTCAGAAATCAATTGTCCATTCGGACAATATAATGGCTCGAGGGGGCTGTCTACTCCACTAGCACTATTGTTGATAATTAGGGCAATGAAGTTTTTATCACTAAAGCCAGTTAAACGGTCAGTGACCTGGATATATATATATATATATAATTTAACAGACTTACTTGCTAGAAATGAGGGCACCCAATCTTTGCTCCTCAATACGCCATCTTTGCTCTTCGACATGGCATAGTTGATTTTGTTGCTTCAAAAGCTCCACCATCTCATCCGACCGATCGAATGCGGAAATGTAGACGACAAGAGAGGCCTGGAGACTCAAGTCATGGAGACCCCTCTCAACGGCCTTCATGTCAGGTTGCACTCTATTTGATTTCCCATCTTTCGCATTACGCGCCATTGACTCTGTTGGAGATTCGTCATTCTCTGCTGCTCACCACATACATATTTTCCCATTCGCGGAGTCACATGAAACGGAACCACTATGATCCGCTACGCATCCTTCCTCACCAGCGGGCTTACTATAGTTAGCTTCATACATGGCCAAACATCCACCCTGCATACATACTGCTACTCCCACAAACACCGGATCACCTACCATGAAACACGAGCGGCGCTGATGCCGAACAACAACCATATCCTCGGTCACCTCGGATAGAATTCGGCACCGCAGGATGAAAGGAAGTAGAGCGGAACAATCACATGTGAGATTAGGCATGCGCAGGCAGCATGCGAGGACAGGAGGGTTTCTCTGAAGGAGGATATAAGTCTGTCTTGTTTTCCGCTTGTTCACTTATTTTCATATAGTTCTTCATCACATTCATTCGTTATTTGGTCAGACAGTTTCCCATTACTTTGTTACGTTTTTGTTCTTCACTTCTCTATTCTCTCATTACACCATCTCTACTCGTACCAATAAAGGTTTCGTGTCCTTCGGTCCACAGGGATTAGATCCGCTGTGCCCCACCACCCGTCAGTTGTTTAAAAGACTCGAGTTGGGGGAAATGTGATCGGGGAAGCTCGGTTGGTGGGGGGAGTTGGATGAGGAAAGTGGATATGGCTGAACTGAGGGGGCCATATTTGAAAAGAATTTCGTTCCTTAAACGTCTGTTTGTATTTGAGTGCGAGTGTGGAAGCTGCCAGCAGTCCCGTTGTGCGCTAATATTGACGGAGAGCACGGCTGCTGCCACGCCCCCGGAAGAGTAGCTGAAGGGTACCGGCAAAAGGTACGGCCTACCCGCAATGCGGGCCCTGCAGCAACGTCCCGGGGGATTCCCGGATGGTGCCCACGGGCGTCCCCGTGGACTTGGCCAGAAATCCAGAAAATTATATTATTATGATATTCCAAATGCTAAATTCCAGTTCTTCTAAAATCCGAATTACACCCCCCACCTCGGTTCGAATCTGACAATATTCTAAGGTTCAGAAACTTGAGCGCGGTCGGTCAGCGACGGCCTTGGGGCCACAATTTGAGAAAAGCAGGTGAGGGCCTCTAGCCGGAAACCGGAATCCTATCGAACCTGGAATAAATATTTGAATCGCAGACTATCCCTGTAGACAGAAATCATTTCACAAGTTTCTAGATCACCATTGACGTCATGACAAATCGAATGACTCAAATGGAGCTTAATAAATCCAAGTATCATATGAGATCCTCTTCCGCAGGATCGCAGCCCACAAGAGTTTGCCTATTCACTTTTTCTCTTTGTATAGAAACAAGGCCTAATATGTCGAGAATTGTGGGCTTGGTGCCGGGTGACGAACTATTACAAGGCTCTAGATTTCTAAACCTTTCAGATTTGGACTGAAGGCGAACTACAGTATGGATTTTAGGGAATTTGGAATTTACAAGTTGCTTTTTTAGATCTAAGCGTGAAAATATAGGGTGACTGTTTCCGAATTCTTTGCAGGTTCCTACGACTGGTCCCCCATTGGGTTCTACGTGTAATTCTATTTCACCGCATCCGTACCGATGGTGGGGGGTTTGCGAGTTGTTTTGCCGTTTGGCCATTTGCACGCTGGTTGTCGACTATTGGATCTTGATCGCCAAGGGCGGAATGTGCGGAAGCGATATTCATAATTGTCGATTGACGAGAAAGGATAGGGGTGAGTGAGTCGGGGGAGCGGTGATTTCTCATTGTCTGGCGGGGTAGTGAGGGGAAGGCCTTATAAGGTTCAAGTGTGTGAGCAGTGGTTGACGCTCTTATTATTTCCATTTTTGTCTTGGACTTGGGGGACGCTGGATCATACGAGATCTTTTCCGACGATACCCACTTTCTCTCTCCCACCCCCGTCCCAGAATTTCCTCTATCTGTTATCATTGAATTTGGTTTACTGTTCTACACAACCAAAGGGTATTGGGAAATTAGAAAGGGCTCCACCTATGAGGCAGACGATAGAGCGCGCAGACAAGATTATAGCCCGTTTTAAGTAGTGTGCGATCTCAATAGCAATGGACAAGTGCAAATTCAACCGACAACGGTAGGGAAGAAGAAAAATAGCAAAGAAAAATGTTAGCATTTTCCCAAGCTACCCAAATGTTGGAGAGGTTAACGAATATGAGGCGGAAACGAATAGACTAAACAAAGCCAACATACCCTCTCACCTTTTACCGACATATTTTACCGCAATATCTCCCAAATATCCCTCAGCCCAAACACCTTTCATAATTCTATCCCCTTGATACCATCTCATAATTCTCAGGGATCTGGAAACCCCCTATCAAAATACTCGTCAATCCCACTTTCAAACTCTGGCCATATAGCGGCAAGTCTGGCCTTGTAAAATTGGCTGGCTGCGCTGCTGGGATCTTTCCATGTAGTGGATACGAACATACCACTGCTATCCGAGCCCGATCTCCCATGTTTCCCCTTTACCCTATCCGCAAAGTATTTATCCAACACCCTTTTTGCGATTTTCTTCCCCAAAGACCCCCCTGCCATCGGTATCCCCCAAGGCCAGAGCCATTTGCCAAGCGAGGCTCTGGTATAAAAGTCGGTCCCGCTAGGTTCGTTGAAGGCTTCTATCCAGATGTGGCAGGCGCTGCAGTTGAGCTTAGATACTGCAATGTAACTAAATGCGGGGACATCGTCCCACACGGTATGCTGTTTAGTGCGAAGGTGCTGAATGAGCCGACATTCGCAGTGGATAGAACAGACCCATTCCTGAGATCCAAACCTTCTGGAAAGCCGCGCCTCATCATTCCCCTCCCGGTCGCAGCCCTTACCACATGCAGCCTGCAAGTATGACTTCCATTCTTCTTGCGATGTTGGTAATTTCACAGTACGAGTCTGCTTTGGGACAGTGGAAATGAAGATGCGGTATTGTATGGCGGGTCAGAGGCGGGCAGAATATGCAAATTTATACAGACATTCAATGTGGTGGAACAGAGAAGTTAGTTTCTCAAGTGCATGTCGAAGCCTGAAGGGGAGGCCTCCGGGACGACAATCTATCACGAAAGCAAGGTTAGGTTAAGGGATACGTTAAAGGCAAAAACTGAAAGCGTAAGGGAGGGCGGAAGAGGGATACCTTGTAACTCCATGGCCAGGATATCGCAACCGAGTCCATTTCTATCCGCTAGTGCATGCTTTAAATCCTCATTAGCCACGACGCTTCGTGAATACACCACTACCCATTCCTCCTGTGTGGGTGGGTTTCCGGGATTGTTGTGATGCTTGTAAAGCTAATCTTGAGCCAAAGACAAGGCAAAGACAGCGTTGCAAAGGTTCAGTTCAAACCCCTCTAGGGCGGCGCCGGCACGCTGTTTAAGCAACTGGGAGATCAACTGACGATGGCCTTCATGCCACTTCTGTACTCGCTTCAACTTCTTTCCCCAGCAGTACTGATATATGGCCCGAAATATCTCTATCCTCAAACAGCGGCCCACCATTGGAGGTGTGTCTGGTGTGGCCACATGGTGCTCGTCTGATTCCGCGATCCTCTGCTTTGCATAGTTATCTGATAGAGCTTGCAGATTTCTCCATATGTTGGTCAGATGACAAACTAGTCTGTCCTCAGCTCCTTTGTTGTGCGAGAGGGTTAGGCGAATTTCTTGAGTCTTGGAGTTCAATTTCAAAGCTGCTGCCACGACCTCTGATATATCTCGAGAAACGGATATATTCGCAATGGCATCTAGGATCGGAAAGGTGCGAATGTGCGTCTCACTGTTGTCGGCAATGCCGTATTTGTGTCGGTGAAATACATTGTCTAAACGGAGAGGAGAAACGTTTTAGTTATCCATGACCGCATGACTCATCAGAGCCACGAGGTGGTGAGAGTCAGGTTCGTTGGCCATGGCCGTTCGTCGAATAACCCAAAGATAGAACAGAATGTGCTGGGCATTTTTCTAGGACTTTTTATTGCAAGTATTAGCACCAGATCAAAACAAGAGAGCCTTCCAATCATACCGTCGATAATCCTAATATGGAGCACCAAGAGCGATGTCCTAATCCACCCTCTCCGGCTGCACTGTAATCTCCTGATTCTGGATTAAAAGCCCCCAAGATGAGGGGTCGTTTTTACAAAGCGGGTATGGAGTCAGCCTGCCGGGCTGGTTGGACCTCGTTGGCTGGTATTTGAAGTTCGATTAAGTGTTGCACGCGTGCTTATCGTGGGCCGATGGGCAGGTTTCAGCCGTTTATTTGGGAGAGTGTTTCTGCAGTCTTTTTCACCGTGGTGCTGTTAATTGTTTAATGAGAAGTAAAAAGTAAAGAGGAATAGCTCTCAGATACCATGTTGCGATAGATTGGAGGGTTGCAGTTGGGAGGAGAGAGGGGCACAAGCAGCTGTTCCTCGTTGTTGAAGAAACCAGGAGGGGCGCGAAAGCAAACCACAAGAAGATTTTGCCTCTCGATTTCGCTAGGATACACATAATAATTCTCGGGTGAACGATGAGGGTCTGGTGGAATAAAGGTAGGGCGGATGCGCTATACAGTGCACGTTTCAAGGTGCCAAGACTAACTAGCGTGTAGCTCAAATACCGGTATCATGATGCATATGACTTGTTCTTTCAATTTAATATACGTAAAATATCTACAGTTACTGTAAGGAAACTTTTGTGATGCCAGAGGTTTAGTGTACAGTCGTGTCCGGAAAGTAATGAGACCCCTCCACGGCAACCACAACCACCACCATTGATGAAATCAACCATAGAAAACATAAAAGTAGAAACTCAATTAAAAGAAAACTGAAAGTAAGAGCCGGTTTCCCTCCTATTTCGCGTTGCTCATAGTCGGGAAAAGCAAGTGCAACGCAAAAGCAAGTGCAACGCAGCATAAAAGCAGGTGCAACGTAATACAAAAGCAAGTGCAACACAATGGAACGTAGCTCAATGGTAATATTTTTGGTTTTTTTGTTATTGATTTTAATGTAAATAATATAGGTTAGAAATCATGTATTTAAATCCGCTTTCTTACCAGTAAATGTCTTTTTAACTTTCATGATCAATTAGCAGCACCAAACCAGCATTAACCAACTAGCAATACCAATTAAGCAATTACGATGACAGACATTACCAAAACGCTAGAAATCAAGCAACAACTAGATAAAGCCTTGAAGTACCTTGAAGAGGAACTTACCGAAGTAGCAAGTACCGCAGGGGAAACGTTCAATGTCAAGGCGACTTCAATTTGATCACGCCAGCTTCATCAGAAACAACAGGTAGGGAAACTCACAAGGAACCTTTAATTGTCGTAGTGGCAACAATATTATCCTGACAAGGCTACAGGAACAAGCTATTTATCAGTTCTGCTATGATTAGTAGGTGATGAGAATCACAGCAACCCAAGCAATTATTTTTGCAGCAATCAGCCATCTTCGACAAGCGGAACAGCGGGACCCTCTTTCTTGAGTTTGATTTCAGCAATAGATGAAGAAAAACAAAAGTCTTCATACAATTAAAACTAAGCCAATGGCCAGAGCTTGAATCATAACGCACACAGAAGATGACTCGAAAAGATTTTTTGTCCACTATTAGAACATACTGTCAAGGTATAACATCAATAAGGCTAAGTATAACATCAATAAGGCCAAGTATATATACAACATGGATGAATCGGGCGTGAGAATTGAATGTCAGGCTGGGGAAGTTGTTATTGTTCCCACAGCAGTCAAGGAGTTGTTTACCTCAAGTCTGGAGAATCGTTAGTCTGTTATGATTATTGAAGCAGTATGTGGAGATGGACATTCACTCCAACCTCCTATTGTGGTCTACCCAGCTGAGAAGATTATAGAAAATTGAATACATGAAAGGCTAACCGGTACTGAAGTAATTACGGTATCACCGACTGGATATAACAATGAGAATATAGTACTTACCTGGCTTAATCACTTCATTAAGCATGAAGGTGAATGGCTGGTAAACATTGGTGTCCGTCTCTCCTCGCTAGCTATAATTTGCACCACCAGGAGGACTTTATAATTCAATGTCATGAGAATCACATTGTTCTCTTCGAATTTCTATCTCTTATGACCCATATCCTTCAACCTCTTAAGGTTGGTGACTTTAGTCCTTAGAAGCAATATCATTCCAAGGCTATTAACAATTCTCTCCACAGTCTGAAGATCGAATATACAATTTTCTCTTTTTTTCACAACTTGGATTCTATTTGTAAGTAGACATTTTAGGCATATGCAACTAAAAGTGCCTTTAAGAATTCAATGATATTCGCTGTTTCTTTCAAGAGAACATTGAAGAAAATGTTCTATTATATCAACTAGGCAAAAGGGACCCTGGAGTAGCCAGCAACTGCTATGAGCAATCCTGAAGATTACTCAAGTCAGAGTCTAGTTCCACTGGAAGGATATGAGAATGAAGAACTTCCTAAATCACTAAGGACTTATATTGAGCGTCTGAAAGAAATGGCAGAGTGGATTCATCGCACAGAAACCTTTTGATGAACTAGCAAGGAGCTTTTTCAACAACGGGCAAAAGGAACTGAAGTTTATCACGCCAAGGCCCATCTTCTGAAAGAAACATACTGCAATATTCAAACTCAAATCAACGAAGCAGAAAAATGTAAAGTGAGGACATGGTATGTGATTCAGAAAGGCAGAGTTCTTACCATTAAGGAAGCACTACTCAAGCAACATGAGAAAGTAATGAACCAGAGGTCGGCAGCAATATAGAGAAAGTAATAGAATATCCAAGTAGTAGTCAAAAAGGCAAAACCGCTCTCAATTGTCAGGGAATCAATGCTCGGAAGGCCAAAAGGGAAAAAAAGCAGCAAATCCACAATATTCAAGACCAAGGAGGCATTATTCCATCAGAGCTATTGATTGGAATTCCGCATCTAGATGAGAATCAGACGGCCACAGATCTTGAGTTACTTTAGGCACCACCACACCACCTATAAGCTTTATGGTTACTGGATGCAGGTGCTATGAATACTAGTAACATAATTGATCCATAATTACAAGGTGATTATCAACAAACAGATGTGGAAATATATACCCAAAGATAACTAGTGCATGAGAGATGTAGAACACAAATGGTAAATCAGGGATGGGTTGGTATTACTGTGAGTAATGATGATGATCTTGCTTGTAAAACAGAATCAGATTCTTCATGTATATCAGATGACTCTATTACCAGAAATGCGGATTTTATAAGCTTGAATTGGGGCTACATAACTCATCTGAAGATTTAGATATATGTTTAATAACTTGTATTATATACATCAATTCAATAAAAAATGAAAAAAAGGTATTTACATTACATTGCAATATACTAGCTTTTGTGTTGCATTGTACCTACAATTATGTTACCCTGCACTTGCTTTTATATTAGACTTGCTTTTTCCAACTATGAGCAATGCGACATAGGAGAGGAACTTGCTATTAGATACAATAGGCTTTCAAAAAATCCTACTAGCACTTTGTATGACCTCCTTCCGCATTCAATACAGCCTGAATTCTCTCTGGCATCTTAACTATCCACATATCCAATGTCTCCAGAAAGTTTAAATCTCACTCTTGCTTTGCTGCCAGAAATAATTCAGCAGTACCATGGAGCCTTCTTCCCAACCAGGAGAATCGCTTTTGGAGGGCTCTTTTGAGAAGTACCCCAGAATTCTCAATTGAATTGAGATCTGGGGAGTTCAATGGCCAAGGCAATTTCTGATAACCAGGGTATGAGTGCAATTTCTGATTTTCTGCACCACCATGCTATGAGGCATTATCTGCAGCTAACTAGATGTCTTTAGAAGGTCTATTAAGACCTTTTATAAAAGGGGTGAGGTAAGGCTGGTGGATCTCAGTTGTATATTAGTGGGAATTAAGGCCAAGTCTATCTCTTTTGCTAGTTCTTTCCTCCTCAGTCTTCTTTCTTACCAGAATTAACTCAGTCCTGCTCCCCTTCATTATTGCAGTATAGACCCTAATGCTAGTCCTTCCTTTCTCTTAGTCAAGCTTTAAGTTTTTTTCCTCTAACTCTTCACCAGCTCTTATGCTGACCTTCCTCTCAGTAGGATTTGGACCATAGATAATCATAGATTCATCAATAAAGACCACCAAATTTCATGCCCTCCTCCAATTCCTCCTTCTCATAGCAAACTTCTTTCTCTTTACTATCTGTCCTTTCCTCTAAAAAGGCATTTTCCTTGATATCCTAAGCTTAAAACCAGCATGAGATATTATCTTATCTATACTGGTCTTATCAAGACCAATATTTACTTTGTGGGTAATTTCGCATAACACTACATGAGGCTTGTCATTGGTAATAGCCTCTACTACTCTTCCTTTAGCATTGGTAATCTTTGTTAATCAACCAGTTTTGGAAATATAGCGGTTATCTCCTGCTCTTTCTTTGTCTCCAGTCTCCACCTTTCAACAGTTACCTTAGAGACCCTCAAAGCCTTTGAAATTTTATCATACCCCATATCTGTATGCTTATACAGGGCATGAATCTCTTGATTCCAATCTTTGTTTTCTCTCCGGGCATATGGTGGAGCCATGGTAGTAGAGGGAAAGCGAGGGTGGTTGTCTTGCGCCATTACCGCGCCGGGATACTATTACCTTTCAGACATGACTATACAATATTAAGTTGATTGTATGTGCGACCATTATTGGATACAAGAAATAGGTTGCACTACACTGGGCATGTCAATGCCCTTAGGACCTGCGGCACATAGGAGACAAAGTTCGTCAGAGCCGGGTTAGCGAGAGCCAATATCCTACTCTACATCTACCACATCCTGGAGCAGTGCTACCCATTGAAATCCACACTTTGACCAGAGCTTCGAAAGCCGGTACCCCGGCGCCATCTGAAGGATTTATCAGCGTAATGCCAGTCCGCAAGGGCTAAATTACAATGTGTTTCCACCGCGCCTTGTAGAGCGTCAATTGCTTGTCGCCATTAAAACACTATCACAAGTAAAATTCGATATTTGCTTCTAGTACACGATGCCCCCAAAGATCCTTTACGCCATGTTAGGCCATTCCATCTGTTGGCCGGGAAGGGCAGCACGGTTATTAGAATCACCCATTTCTTGATTCTGTTCTCCATATTTCTCTATATGCGAACAGTTCGTGATACCTCAATCACATGTATATTCCAAGAAGCAATCCAGAAGGACTGCACAGGGGCTACTCGACCCACTCCAGAGGCGTATGATCGGCCAGGTTCCCAGCACCATATCTGCCGGGTAAGTTGCCAGCTGTCATCACAACCGTCGCAGGCGGTCTCGTGGGAGGGGTTTTTGATGTTTCTGTGCTGCGAAACTACGGAGCCTGTAAAGCGCTTGGAGATTTTCTACCTTTACAGTCACGTTTTCTCCCACATTTAATTGATTGGTGGGCAATGGTTATGGGTGTTTGGCGAGCAATTGATGTCCGTGGTAAGGTTTGTTTTGATGGTTCTACTACTCGTTCCAAGGTTGTGACATCTCATCGCATCCCCTGCTGCTCCTTTTCTTGCAAATGGGGCCACTCATACTGAGTGTCCGACAGTTCAACGTGAATTTGCAGTTCAACATCAATTTGTGGCTCCGTACAGGATATATAGAATCTTGGCTTACGACACTTGCCCAATCACAGTCTGAGCTATGACACGAATTACGCTCGAGCCAGAAATTGATGTTGAACTGCAAATTTAGATTGAACCACCGGGCACGCAGTATGAGTGCCCCTGTCCTGTTTGCGAGAAAATGAGCGGTGAGGGTTGCACAACTTTGGCACGAGTAGGGCCGGTTAGGGAACACCGGGTCCGTTCCCCATACAAAAATTCTTTTCCTTCCGTTCCCTTCCGTTACGACACCCTCTTTTTGTGTGGGAGGGGTAGCCGGACGGAACGGTCGCAGTGTTACTATACCAAACTGGCCCTCAGCTCCCAACGACCATTTTTAGCTTACCTCCCTCAACCCTTTCCATGATTCAAAGGTGTAGAGGGACCAATCTATGAGCGCACCGATATTCTTGGGCATGACATCTATGGTTACACTTCTGCTATGATACGGAGCCATAACCAAAATCCGCTCTCGCAGCTGAGTGCAATGGAGCGTTGAACTTAGTACTTATCCACCGTACAGCGCTAGTTTCATTCCTATACAACTGGCTCCTTACGCAATACTACTTTCACTCTTATCTTTTAATTCCATTCTTTCAAGGTGTAAGCCCATGAGAATCTATGTAATCAAAAATCAACCTTCACTCCGTTTCTCTCTCAAAAACTCATCGAGAGGGAGACCGAGTGATCTATTATGATGTCCACCGTTAACTTGGTATTTAGACTTCTATTCTGTAACTTGGTATAGATTGTAAATGTAGCTACCTAACAGGGGGACAACAAATGGTTTGGATGAGTGTGCGTTGTGTCCGTTTTTAAAAAATACATATTTTTTCGCTTTATGAGATCATACTCCACTTACTTTGGTCTAGCCAGGATCATGTGATATCACTCACACATTGAATATGTTGGCATCCTGGCAAACTTTATCCACCAACGACCTCGTCCCGGGGATTAAAGGTCTGGCGGGGATCAGGATAACTGGAAAAACTCAGATGCAGTACATTTGTTATAAAATCCTGTCCCAGTGGGTCATCGAGTTCGACGGCGAGTGTGAAAGATCATTTCCTCCAGAGAGTTTATTTTTGACCTCGATAGTCGGGAGAGGTGGCCGGACGAGGCGTTGGTGCTTGGGCGGAGGAGGAGCATAGGGGAAGGAGGAGTCCGATTGCCGTGGCAAAGTGAAGAACCTAGAATGCAGTGGGGACTGCTACATAGCTAGAGTAGTCTAAGGGGGAAGTGGATATCGTAATCACGCAAAGTCACTCGATTATATACTTTCCACAAGTTGTTGAAATATGCTTCTGGCACTACCGTAGTATCACTCGCACTATTGATTTTCTCCTTGCATTAGTCTTGATCGCCATCTCAAAACCCCCTTACAATATTGGTACTATTGAACATACCTCCTTGCCTTTCTTTTCTTCTCTCTGTTTCTGTTTACTTCCTACTGTTGATTTACTCGCAACTTGTGTCTCGCTCTCAACAGTAGATAGTCTGGGTAGTTTGCTCTCTACTGAGAAGTCAATTAAGCAATTCATTATTCTTCTCGTCACTCAACCAGTTCCAAAACCATCATTCCGTTCTCACTGTTTCAACACAAGTTGTTGTGATTCTTGTCTGAAGTTGTGCTTCTTGCTTGCTTGATACTCTACCGGAGGGCTATCAGGCCCTATTTATGCTACAGGATAGCGCGCTACAATCACTCACAACATGCGCTTCGCGCAAGAGAAAGAGAAAGATCAACGACTAGCGACGGCAACGAGCATGCTCGGGCAGATTATGGGGGTCCCACTCCAGCATGATCTGCTCGTGTGGCCTCATGCTCGAATGCTCGAGACTAGCTACTTTCTGACGAACCTTCTCTTGCCTAGATAGCATTCTCATATCGAAAGAGCCTCAAGGTATCTCGAAAATCAGTGACAGCGCCCGTGTCATTTGTGCTATTGGTTTCACTCGGAGTGTCTGATTGGGTTGCTGCTACTTGCCACGGGGTCGGCGATGAGGAAAGCGATAAGGACATTGTGTAAAGGCAAAGTTTCACAATTAGGACGTGAGCACTGGGTTGACGATAGTGTATTTAGTGTGCGAGGTAGATGGTTTCTATATTAATGGGATATCATGCGATGGCCAAGACAGAGATATAGAGCAGTATTCACTCGTGATCGAGCATGCTTGACTATGCTCGAGCAGATTATCAGGCTTGTGCTCGATCATAATCTGATCGAGGGACTCCTATGCTCGAGCAAAACCCGAGCCTGATCTGCTCGTGTCCATCACTCTCAACGACAACAATCCTACACAATGTAGTAGTAAAGGGAAGGGAAACGCGAGCGAGGAAACCAAACAAGTACTCAGATAGAGCTTCCTAGGAAAATCTACTGCACGAGTAGTTAACCGCATAATGAGCTCAACTAGTAATGAGCTCGTACCAAAAACCTTCTGTCGTAGTCAATGACATAACCGATGCATATTTGGAAGTCATATTACAGCAACAAGATTGTTGCTATTGGGCTATGATAGCACTCGTAAAACTACGTCTTGGTAGGTTATTCAACCCACGGCAGAGGTGATGACGGAACGCAGGATTACCTGTTGAAAGACGGGCAATCTTGGAAGAAAGTATGGTGGGGGTTTTTGTTTTAATGTTACATTCTTATTTACAAGGGGGCCGGTGAGCGCGGAACCGTGCGATATAACAAAGCCGAAGGGGTATGGATTGCACCTACAATGGGTTATTACAAGGAAAACGACACTACCGGTAAGGGAACTAACCTCCAGTAACCAGGGTTTGATTCCCTCTTCAGGTGCCCCCGCGACCCCCTCCCCGCGATAGCACCACCCCAAATCTTCACCACCCCCCTTTTCCACATAGCTCGACTATGGACTAGAGCCGGAGCCGGTACCCTCATGGGTTATAACACCCATCAATCGGTACAGCCCACTCAGGTTGCACCCATCTTCTTGGGAAAAACCGGGGTCAAGTCCATCAACCAACCCTTGCTTCCTATCATCGAGGTTGGCTACAGCTTCGTTAGACTTTACCACGGCCTCGCATTTCTTCTTCTCTTCATCTGGTGAGGACAGCGGGCTCCCAGCCGCACCGAATCCGTTGGGAGGGACCATCCCACCGGCAACATCAGAAGGGTTCGCGGTAGGGAACTTCAGGTTCCCCATGTGTCGGCCGGTGCGATTGCGATCCTCGTCGTCTTTGCGAAGATCTCGGGTCCACTAGTGGCAGAGCGACGCGGGCAGCGAAGCACCTCCGTGCAGAACTCGGTCGCATCGAGTTCGAAAGGAAATTTGACTTTGTGACTTTGCTTGACACTTTTGTTGATCTCGCCATTCCGGTGAACGGGAACAAAAAGACACTGTCGTGGTTAGAAAGCTACACTATGCCAGGGGAATGGAAACCTACCATAAGGTATCCAGGGAGCCTAGTGATGCGACTTGTCTTGGTTCACGAGGCATATCTACCCAAGCTTGGAGGTCACGGCGTTCAAGCCCGCATGTAATCCTTCACGGAGATCATTGATTGTACTAGAAATCTGGTGGTTGAGGTTGACAAATATTTGGACGCTCTCCGTGGGTGGCCTATCCTGGGTTTCCTCGTCGCGTCTCAGTGTCGACGCCATTTCACCAGAAAGGTCCTTGTCAATAAACGAATCCCAAGTTGGAAAGCACTCTCCCCCGAGACCGATCCTTTGCTTTTGTTTCAATTGTGAGATGAAATGAGACTACCATTCTTCCGCACCTTGTTGTCCATAATGGCCATGCCTTCCCGTCTTTGCAAATCGTGTGAATGAGGTGCGAAGTTCCTCCAGAAAGCCGTTGGGTGTCGGTAGTCCTGTGGTTAACCCAATTTGGCTGTAAATTTCTACGTCATCTTCAGGCAGCCCGTCTTTGATAGTGCTCCTTCCCCCCGTAGGTTGACCGAGCGAACGAGAGTCAATCAGATAATTATCGGTTTCGGTAGATGGTGATAGGTGCGGTTGTCGATCGTGGCATTTCTCACACGACCCACGGCTTTGATCGGTGAAATTTCAGCTCCTTTCCTGGAACTGCCGTTGTCGCCTTCGGTCCCATTTCTTGGAGGAATGGCCTGGGTTCGCGACGATCGTGGCGCGTTCGGTCATGATCGCAACCATCGTTTTCGATTCTCGTGGCCTTAGCAAACACTAAACTTCAGCAGAATTGGAGTATATACTTTTGTAGGGCTCTGCATTGTGGTATGGCATCCCATATAGCTCAGAATATCACACCATCCTCCATATCCCCTCGTTGGAACATGGCGAGATCAGCAATGAAATCTCTGTTGTGAGCAACCCTATTGCCCTTTTGCACACCGGTGGCATCTTTGGAAGTTGTGCGCCTCGTCAGCCGTCGGTAATGGTAAAAGATCCGCAGTCCGATATATATCTACTGCGACGCGGTGCTGGGGTTTCCATCGTGGCCGTACCTGCCGCAGTATCTGCTTTGAACCTTTGGAAACTCTCGTCAGTCTCCCTTGCTGTTATCCGCCTCTCTTGCTCTCACATCCATAGCCGCTATCTGCCTTTTCATTGTTTCCATATTTTTCAAGATTTCAGACCCCCTATCGCTAATATACGTCGAATATGGGCCCCCAAATCCAGAGAAGTACTCTTTGCGATGTTCAATTGCTGCTTGTGCCAGCCCGCTTGCCGCAAACATTTTCTCTTCCCCGGGATCCGTGTCGGTCTTAACTTGACAACCAACAAATTCTCCAGTGTGATGACGCTCCCAGGGTTGTTGGTCGTGAGATGTTGCGTACTG
This sequence comes from Tuber melanosporum, assembly GCF_000151645.1. Classification (NCBI taxonomy): domain Eukaryota; kingdom Fungi; phylum Ascomycota; class Pezizomycetes; order Pezizales; family Tuberaceae; genus Tuber; species Tuber melanosporum. The sequence continues at coordinate 346,319 of NW_003298772.1, forward strand.
TGTGCGGGTAGTTGGATGGAACGGAGATAGGGCGGTAGACGAGAAATTAGAGGAGCGAGCATGATTCATTGGGAAAAATGCCGCGAGGGAACGAACTCCGTCTACAGTTAGCTTTAACCAAATCTTTGGTATGTAATGCGGGGAAGTACCGAAAGAGTGGTAGAAGACCCTCATTTCCTCGTAGTTTAGGGGTGTCAGAAGAACTAAAGGGTAGGGTAGGTCTATCTAGGTTCTTCAGTGCTAGATAGGGATGGGACGGAGGGGTGGGGAGGAGATGTTTGCATAAAGTGACCGCTAGGGAAGATTTTGGAGGAGAAGGATTTTTGCACCTGGTATCCAAGGGGCTTGCACCACTTTTTTTTGCACGCAGCGAGCAACGTAACATGACACGCCAGTGGGAACTAGCCAAAGGGCCTGCAATCTCAGTTTATTGACGATGATTGTTCGCTTTTACTTTATTATCTCCTGCTTTGTTGTTTCCTGTGTGACACTTCCCACCGACCATCAACTCTTGCGAGATATTCACTCGACTGTAAAACTCACCCTTCAGTACCCTTAGGGCTGGCGGCACATAAGACACAATGATCATCAGAAACGGGTTAGCGAGAGCCAATATCCACCTCTACTTCTACCACAGCCTCGAGAGGTGCTACCCATTGAAATCCACCTTTGATCACAACTTCAAACGCCGGTACTCATGTGCAGCTGGAATTATTTGTCCGAGAAAACCCAGGCCACAAGGACTAACCTGCAATGTGTCTCCACCACGCCTTGTAGAGTGTCAATTTCTTGTCACCGTCAATAGACTATCGCAAGTGAAATGCGATCTTCTCTTTTGATACACGGCCCCCGTAAACCTCTCGGCCAGCCCCTGCATCCTTTACGCCATTTTAAACCATTCCGTCTCTTGGCCCAGCGAAAATGCACGGTTATTAGAATCACTCATTTTTTGATTCTATTATTCATAATATTATTCTAAATAAGCAAGCCGTCCTCCTCAACTCAATCAGATGTATTTTCCAAGAAGCAATGCAGGAGAACTTGTTATCATTGACCCAGTTCCCTGCAGCATGTGTGCCGGTTACGTTACGAGCCTGCATCAAGACCCACGCAGGCAGTTTCGGGGCAGTGGTGTTTGATACTTCGGTGCGGTGAAACTACGGAGTCGGTAAAGCTGTTGGAGATTCTCTACTATAGTATTGTGGTCAGGTTTTTCCTACATTTAATCGATTGGTGGGGAAGGGTAGCATTTAAAATTTTATTCCGAAACTTGGTTTAATCTGTAGATTTTTTCACCTAACAGGCTGACAAGAAATGGTTTGGATGAGTGTGCGCTGTGTCCGTTTTTAAAAAATAAATATTGTTCGCCTTATCATAATTATCATACCCCACTTACTTTGGTCTAGCCTGGATCATGTGATATCACTCACACAAATTGAATCCCTTGGAATCTTGGCCTATGTTTTCCACCTGGACGGTCGGGCGAGGTGGCCGGACGAGGTGTTGGTGTTTGGGCGGAGGAGGAGCATAGGGGATTGCTGTGAAAAAGAGAGGAACCGAGAATGCGCTGTGGACCGCTACATAGCTGCGGTAGTCTCGGGTGGCAATGGGAGAATCACGCGAAATCACTCGATAATATCCTATTAACAAGATTGCGGCTATTGGGCTATGATGGTAAAACTACGTCTCGTAGGTTATTCAACCCAAAGCACAGGTAACGATTGAACGCAGGATTACCCGGTTGAAAGGCGGGCAATCTCGGAAGAAAGTAAGGTGGAGATTTTTATATTATTGTTACATCTAATTTACAAGCGGGCCGGTGAACGCGGCACCGCACTATATAATACAACCAGAGGGGTCTTGGTCCCACCTACAACGGGTTAATACAAGGCAAACGACATTATCGATAAGGGAACTAACCTCCGGCAGCCAGGGTTTTCATCCTCCCCTGGGGTACCCTAGCGACCCCCTCTCCGTGGTAACACCACCATACGTCCCCGTCGCCCCCTCCCTTCACGTAGCCGGAATACCGGCCCGAGGCGGCACCGGTACCACCGTGGGTTATCACACCCACCAAGTGGTACGACCCACTGGGGTTCCAGCCCTCATCTTGGGCAACTCCGAGGGCAACTCCATCAAGAAATCCTTGCTCCCCATGGCCGAGGTCGGCAGAGACCATCCCACCGGCGACATCAACAGGGCTCGTGGCAGCGCACTTCGGGTTCATTAAGGGTCCGCCGCTGCGATTGTAATCCTCTTTGCCTTTGCGAAGATCTCGGGGTCCATTGCTGCCAGGGCTAAGCTCGCGGCGGAGCCCCTCCGTGCAGAACTCGGTCGCATCGAGTTCGAAGGGAAATTTGACTTTGCGACTTCGCTTGACACTTTTGTTGATCTTGCCATTCCAGTGAGCGGGAACAAAAAGACACTGTCGTAGTTAGAAAGCTACACTATGCCAGGGGAATGGAAACCTACCGTAAGGTATCTAGGAAGCCTAGTGATGCGGGTTGTCTTAGTGTAAGAGTCATGTCTACCCAAGCTTGGACTGTGGTTGGAGATCGCCGCCGTCAAGCCAGCAAGTAACCCATCACGAAGATTATTGATTGAACTGGAGATTTGGCAGTTAAGGTTGACAAATGTTTGGACACTCTCAGTGGGTGGCCTATCCTGGATTTCCTCGTCGCATCTCAGTGTCGACACCATTTCACCAGAAAGGTCCTTGTCAATAAACGAATCCCAAGTCGGAAAGCACTCTCCCCCGAGACCGATCCTTTGCTTTTTCTTTAAAAGTGAGATGATATGAGGGTACCATTGTTCCGCATCCTGTTGTCCATAATGTCCATACTTTCCCTTCTTTGCAAATCGTGTGAATGAGGTGCGGAGTTCCTCAAGAAAGCCGTTGGGTGTCGGTATTCCTGTGGTTAGCCCTATTTGGCTGTAAAATTCTGCTTCATCTAGAGGCAGCCCGTCTTTGATAGTGTTCCTTTGGCCCGTAGAGTGGCCGAGCGAACGAGAGTCAATCAGATAATTATCGGCTTTGGTAGAGGGTGATAGGTGCGGTTGTTGATCGTGGCATTTTTCGCCCGGCCCACGGCTCTGATTGATGAAATTCGAGATCCTTTCCTCGAACTGCCGTTGTCGCTTTTGATCCCATTTCTTGGAGGAGTGGCCCCGATTCGCGACGATCGTGGCACGTTCGTTCATCATCGCAACCATCGTTTTCGATTCTGGTGGCTTTAGCAAACAATAAATTTCACCAGAATTGGATTGTACATACTTTTGTAGGGCTCTGCAGTTTCGTATGGTATCCCATATAGCTCATAAAATACCAGACCATCCTTCATATGCCCTCGTTGGAGCATGGTGAGATCAGCAATGAAATCTCCGTTATGAGCAGCCCTATTGCCCTTTTGCACAGCGGTGACACCTGTGGAGGTTGTCCGCCCCGTCAGCCGCCGGTAATTGTAAAAGATCCGCCGGCGTATATCGACTGCAACACCGTGCAAAGGTTCCATCATTGCCGCCCATCCTGCAGCCTCTTCTTTGAATTTTTCCAAGCTCTCGTCACTCCCTCTTGCTCTGTCATTTGCCTCTCTTGCTTCGTTTTTCGACTCTCTTGCTTCGTTTTTCGCCTCTTTTATTCTCTCGTCACTCTCCCTTGCTCTCTCATTTGCCTCTCTTGCTTCGTTTTTCGCCTCTCTTGCTTCGTATTTCGCCTCTTTTATTCTCTCGTCACTCTCCCTTGCTCTCTCATTTGCCTCTCTTGCTTCGTTTTTCGCCTCTCTTGCTTCGTTTTTCGCCTCTTTTATTCTCACATCCGCCTTTCTCGCTCTCTCATCCGCCTTTCTCGCTCTCTCAGCCGCCTTTCTCGCTCTCACATCCAGAGCCGCTATCTGCCTTTTCATTTCTTCCATACTATTCAAGATTGCGGACCCCTTATCGTTCACGTACGTGGAATACGAGCCCCCCAAGCCAGGGAAGTATTCCTTGTAAACCTCCCTTGCTGCTTGTCCTAATCCACGTAGCACAAACATTTTCTCTTTCCCGGCATCCTTGTGGGTCGGAACTTGACATCCCACCAGTACATCGGTGTGATGGCGGTCCCCGGGATGTTGATCGCGAGATGTTGCGTGCTGTGTACGTGTAGTCTGACGGAACGGATATGGGGAGGTAAGCGAGAAATTAGTGGAGCGAACATGATTCATTTGGAAACATGCCGCGAGGGAACGAACACCTTCTACGGTTAGCTTCAACCAAATCTTTGGCATGTAATGCGGGGAAGTACCGAAAGAGTGGCGGAAGACCCTCATTTTCTCGCGGTTTAGGGGTGTTGGAAGAACTAAAGGGTAGGGTAGGTCTATCTAGGTTCTTCAGTGCTAGATAGGGATAGGACGGAGGGGTGGGGAGGAGATGTTTGCATAAGGTGACGGCCAGGGAAGATTTTGGAGGAGAAAACCTTTTCATCTGGTATCCAAGGGGCTTGCACCATGTTTGTTTGCACGCAACGAGCAACGTAATACGGCAAGCCAGCGAGAACTAGCCAAAGGACCTGCAATCTCAGATTATCGACGATGATTGTCCGCTTTTACTCTCTCATCTCCTGCTTCGCGTTTTTCGTGTATACCGATTCCTAAAGATCCAACCCCCGCAGTGTCCTCGCCAGACAGTAAAATTGACTCTTCGGTGCCTCAAGACTAGCGGCACATAAGAAACAAAGACCATCCGAGGCGGGTTAACGAGATCCAATATCCACATCTACTTCTGCCACAGCCCGGAGCAGTGCTACCCATTGAAATACACCCTTTGGCCGCAACCTCAAACGCCGGTACTCCTGTACCGCTGGTAGTATTTGTCTGTTAAAGCCAGCCCACAAGGGCTAACCTACAATGTTTTTCCACCACGCCTTGTAGAGTGTTAATTTCTTGTCGCCCTTAACACACTATCACTAGTGAAATCCGATATTGTCTTTTAATACACCGCGCCCGTAAACCTCCTGGCCAGGTCCTTGATCCTTTCCACCATGATGTGCCATTGCGTCTCTTGGTCCGGTGGAATTGCACGGATATTAGAATCTCTCAATATTTTTATTCTGTTATTGCTATTTCTATATAAGTAAGCCGTCCTCCGTAACTCAATCCGATGTATTTTCCAAGCAATCCAGAAGGAGTACACGGGAGCTACTCGATCCACTCCTGAGGGGTATGATTAGCCCAGTTACCCGCAGAATGTCTACCGGTCAAGTTACGAGCCCTCATTTAGACCTCCTTCAGCGGTCTCGCCGCATCGGTTTTTGATGCTTTGGTGCGGCGAGACTACGCAGTCTGTAGAGCGGTTGGATATTCTCTACTATTGTATTCTCTTTTTTCCCACATTTAATTGATTAGTGAGGAAGGGTTGTAGGCGTTTGGGAAGCAATTGATGTTCACGGTAAGGTTGGCTTTGACGATTGTGGGTGGTAGGATCAGGTTGTGTATGGAACCAGTTCTTTTATCTCATATCATGAGCATCACGAGTAATGGTTGCTGAATGCCCACGAGTAGCGCCTGTTAGCCAATCACGCACCTATCCCCCATACGAAATTTCTTGTCCTTCTGTTCCTTTCCGTTTTAACACTGTCCTTTAGTATAATACGGGGCAATGTGGCCGAATGGAACGGTTGCGGCGTTGCCAAACTGGCCCTTAGCCTTTAGTGCCAATTTTCACTTACCTCGCTCAACCCTTTGCATAATGCCCACGTGGAGAGGGATCAATCCAGCAGCACACCGATATTATTGGCCAAACCTCTGCGGTTGCACTTCTGATATTATACGGAGCCACAACCAAAACCCGCTCCCGTGGCGGAGTGTAACGGAGGCCGAGTGATCTATCATGATGCCTGTTGTAAACTTGGTATTTAAACTTTTATTCTGTAACTTGGTTTAACTTGGAAATGTTGCTACCTAACACACAGACAAGAAATGATTTGTGTGATTCCGCCTTGTGTCCGTTTTTAACAATATTCACTACATTAATAACTATAGTATGCGAACTCGGGAAAACCGCCAGTACAAATTGCGCGGAAAGACAGCGCTAAAAAGAACGGAAAGACAGCACTAAGCTAAGGAGGGTTTAAGGGGAGGAAAACCCGGGGGGGGAGAAAGAGAAAGAAAAAAAAAAGGGGGGGGGCGGAAAAAAAGTAGGGAGGAATAAGGGTTAGGAGTTAAAATAAAATAAAATAGAATAAAACATAGTTGTCCTATATACATAGTTATCATGCCAACATAGTTACCCTACCTAAATAGTTACCATATTTAGATTGTTACTCTGCCTATATAGCTGCCTGAACTATATTATACAAAGATGGAGACAAAGCAAATATTTTGATTGTACAGCAAGGTTTTGATGGTGTAACAATTTCCGAGGTCAAAAACTATCTTGATGCACCTTATATCTCACATTATGAGGTGTACTATAAGCTCCTAAACTGTAAAACAGAAAGTAAGGATCCTGCAGCATGTGATCTTGCATTGGACTAGGATAATGAGCAGCCTGTTGACTTTAATCTAGAAATAGTTTGCAGAGAAGCACTGTTGCTTGAACAGGTTTAGCAAGATACATGTCTTGCCTCATGGTTTAAACCAAATTCAATCTAGTGTAATGTTCCTAAGTACTTACTAATATTTAGTGGCAGGCAGCGATCTATTTTGTTGATATTTTGTTGATATGTATACAAAATCAGTCATCATAAGTGTCATTGAAAGTTTAATCAGCAGTCTCACGAAAAAAAGAAGAAAAAGTAGAAGCTTGATTGTGACCAGTAATCATGGTACCCGTTCAGTACTATTCTTCTAGTCAAAAACTCCATCTATAATTCAACCTTGGTTTACTGATCCAGATATGCCAAATGTAACCGGTACGGGTACTTGGTTATTAGTTTTGTTTTATGTTTTGTTTTAAGTATTACATTGATAGTTGGCTTGTTTTAAGTATCGCTGGATACTTGGTTTTGTTTTATGTTTTATTTTAAATATCGCTTTGATACTTGGTTTGTTTTAAGTATCGTTTGATACTTAGTTGGATTTAAGTATCATTTGATACTTGGTTTATTTTAAGTATCGCTTGATACTTGGTTTTGTTTTATGTTTTGTTTTAAGTATCGCTTTGATACTTAATTGGTTTTATCAAAGTATATCAATTGATACCTTTGAGTAAGTTTTGTTCATGCTAGACATGAACAGATTTGTGTATATAAAGACCTCCTGATCTCACGATAGAAAAGGCAGACTTCGACAGATTTATTTCAATATACTTGCTTGAATTGTTACTTCTTTGTTACTCAGTACACCCTCGAAGCCTCCTTTAGCTCTCAGCTCTTGCCTCCTCTCTAGAAGAGCAGGCTCCCTGCCAACTATGGTATCAATGACCAATAACATGACTAGCACCTTGCGGACACATTACATCAAACCTGCTGCAAAAAATAAGCCTCCTCCAAAGACCTCGAGAAAAGCAATGACTAATATTGAAAAAGACATAATAATTGCCTTTTTCTATTATCTTTGCAATATTACTCTAGTAACTCAAATTATTAGCCAGCCAGGGACAACAATTAAAATCCTGCTTGCTCAAGCATGTCAATTGCAAGCTATAGAGAATATTCCTTGCCTAAATTGTCCACTCCTCTATACCAAGAGATAGCATCAGACAATCTTTCTGTGATATATTTAAAATATAGTTATCAGCTTTAAGATATCAGTAAAATGGTTTGGTAGGTAGCCTACTCTGTAGAAGAGGAGGCGAGTATATAGAACTACAGGAATCCGCGATGGTATACTCGAAATACAAGAGTAACCATTCAACAAAGTATATTGAAATACTATCTGATGAAGTCTGCCTTCTCCAACCAGGAATTAAGTGGTCTTCAAATACACTAGTCTGTTCAAGTCTAGCATGAACGAAACAAAAGAAAGAGATCACGCAATACACTTTGCTAAAATCCTATAAGTATTAAAATGATACTTAAAACAAAACTAAGAATCAAACGATAGTTAAAATAACCTAAGTATAAAACAATACGTAAAACAAATCAAGTACCAAATCGATACTTAAAATAAAATATAAAATAAAACCATTAGCTGAGTACTTGTACCAGTTACATTCTCTAAAACAAAACAACCCTTTAAACAAATGAAATCTAGTGTTCATCAAAAGCATAGTCAGAGTAACCAAAAGCTTCTGTTGCTGCTATAAACCCTTTGTCATAAGTGTCACATCAGAGACAAGAAGAGATCCTAAGAAAAAATTGAGACTTGAAAAAAATATAGGTTACAGTACTTACAAATACTAGCTTGATGGTCTATATCTACCCAAGTATTGATACAATCAGGATAATAATCTATTCAGAGGATAGCAAAGTAAAAACCAGGTTGGATATTATCACAGTTCAATAACAGTCTAACATCCTATTGTCACTGCCTTACATTAAGGTGCCCGGAGTTTGACATTGTTATGGTATTGGGATAGTAAATATTGCCTAGATGAGGTTGTCGAGAACCTGTTTTATGGCTGGATTCTTCATATACTTACTTTCAAATTCTGATTCAAAGTATGGTGCCCAAAATCTATCTCAGCCTTCTAGTTCAAGTTGAAATCACTCAGTTTCTGGCATAGTTGGTGTCTAGCTTATCGTAATATAGTTAATAATTGCTAGTAGGGCATCATTTGGTATGTTGTTTTTTCACTACTTATTCACTATGCCTATAATGTGCTCCATCTCTGCCAGTTGTTCTCAGCTGGTTTCGCTCATTGGTTATCTTTTCTATTTGACCAGGAACTGATCATTTCCAAGCTACAGATACTGGTCCCAGATTTCTTCAACTTTTATTTTATCTCTCTCAGGAATGGTGTTGGATGCAGTCCAAGTGTGGACTTTTCCGGGGAACTTGTACTTCTTGTTAAGGTGGAAAGGTTTGACAGTGGAAGCAAGAACAACACTAGTATTGCGACAATACATCCATTTCTCCGTTTGGAAAGTATAGTTTTCAGTATACTCATCAAAGGATAAGACCTTATAAGGTGTTCGCTATCGAAGTTGTGGTTTCTCGCTATGCCCAACTATGGTAATAAACATATTCCCAGCACCCATAAGCATATTATCTGATACAATAGTGACCGGTTTGTGTAGTTGCATCTGGGAGGTAGTTGTACTATGGAATCAGGCAGCCCCAATAACTTGAAAAGCATCATTTCGGATAGCTTGATGACAGTTTATGTGGTCATCTAATGCGTAGATAGAGGAGTTCTTGAATGGAGTTGTAGGTAGGAGAGGGTCTTGGCATCCGAAGATTGCCTTGTATGGAGATATTCCAAGAGTGTCAGAATATCTAGCATTAATGTAGGCAGCAAGCTCAGTGAGAGTAGGTTCCCAGTTGATCAGTTATTCATTAATCCGGTTTCCAATTCTAGTTTTAATGTCTTGGATCTTATGTTCTTCTTGCCTATTGCTCTTGTGATGTCCATGAGGGGCCATAATGTGGTTGATTCCAAGGTAGGTTAAAGTCAATTTCCAGAATCTGGCTGTGAAATGGGGATCAGTATTATTGACTATAGACAATGAGTATCTGTTCTGGTAAATCGGTATCATTGCAGGTTGTTCCACCTGTCCTTGGAGAAGTTGCTAACTTTGATAGGTATGAGCTATGTATATTTAGAGAAACAATTCACTGCTACCAAGATAGTATCATAATCGGCTGTGTTTTTCAAAGGTTTCGCGAAATTAATTGTAACGATTTTGAGAATTTCATAAAGTAACTGAAGGTTTCTCACCTTTCCTTCAGATAGCTTTGTTCATTTCTTATTTGTCTGGCAGAGTTCACATTGATTGACAAAGTCATGGAAAACCTTTTGCATCACGGGCTAGTAAACCTATTCTGAGGTGTATTGGAGATTGCGGTAATCACTAGGGTATACTTCGTTGTAGATTTTGTTAATGACATATTCTTTAATGGATATTCCATAAAGTATATAGTCTTTCGGGATGTACAAGAAAGGTTAACCATAACCAGTACTGGTATAGAGCATTGCATTAGAGATTAGGTAGTGGAAGAGGCCTTCATGTCTGGATCTGTCCATAGCTTTGAAATAGATTGGGTCATGATGGTATCCTGCTATAATCTAGCTTCCAGAGTATAAAGTTAATTCCTCCATAGTTGATCTGACATCATTTGTTTTTCTATGAAAGAACCTCTTATCAGTTCAATAGGGTCTACCGCCGGAATATCTTTATGATAATCCTCTATTTAGACGT
>NW_003298772.1:357189-359610 GCF_000151645.1 Tuber melanosporum
CTAGCTACTAAAGTGATTCCTAGGACTTGTCAATTACATCTCCCAGTTCCTATCAGATCATGCCACTGTAACTGTGCCACTCACATACCTTACCGGTAATGCAGAATTCATTGAGACTCACACTTATGACCAAGCCTTTACCAATATTAAACAATTGATTAAGAATGCTAATGTTTTATGGCCTATATGCTACAGTAAACCAGAATCGATCTCAGTGATTACTGATACATATGACGTTTCAGTTGGAGAATGTGTCAGTCAAGGACTTTTATATGAAATGGCAAGACCAATAGCATTGGACCACATGAAGTTCATTAATTCACAGATAAATTATAAAACCAAAGACAAGGAAGCCCTTACAGTAAATTTATGCTCTTGCCACCTTCAACCACATCTTCATGGACAATACTTTCATGATAGTTACTGACCACCAACCTCTCCCTAATCAGAAAGCTGACAAGATCCCTATAGGAAGAACATTAAGATAGATAAAAGAAATCATCAAATATGATATAAAAATCATTTACACCCCAGAAAGAACCCGCTATTTAGCTGATGCACACTCCAGTATTCAGGAAAGCCAAGTGATCCTAGACTCCCCACTTGTTGATGACCATAGAAGGCAAAGTGAAAACAGCACTAAGGACACTTCCTATCAAAGAGAACCAGTGTTAGTAACAGCCTGTACTGCCCCTTCCTCTACTCATTTCTCGTATACCATGTACAGTGGTATTCGAAAAGCTTTCATACGCCCGAGGCGTAATGCTGTAACCACTTATCACCACGACAACCCTCCTCACGGTGGCCTCTTCACATAATCTAAGAGCAAGAGAGGACCTGAATAAGGAAATTTATACTCTGTATAAACATACAAAAATAGGTTATGACAAAATCTCTAAGTCCTTACGTGTATACAAGTCAACTGTTCATTCTGTAGTCCAATGAGCTAAATTTAGGAGTGGAAACACTCAATATGCAAAAAGACTTGGAAGACCAACCAAGATTACTGACATAAAAAGAAAGAAAGTGGACTTAGTTATCGATGCTGAGTATCATTTAGCATTATGTGACTTTACCAAAAAAGCAAATATTGGTCATGGTAAAATCACTCTTGATAAGATCATATCAGAAGCTGGTTTTCAGCTTATGATTCCTAGAAAATAGCCCATTTGTAGAAAAGGACAAAAGGAGAAAAGAAGGAAGTTTGCTAGGAAAAGGAGAAACTGGAAAGGGGCATAGAATTGGGTTATTTCAATGGATAAAGCCATCATTGTATGTGATCCAAATACAACAGGCAGAAAGGTCAGAGTTAGACCTGGTGAAGAGCTGGAAGAAGAAAGCTTAAAGCCTCACTTTAAGTCTGGAAGAACTAGCATTGGAGTATATGCTGCAATGATGAAGGGAGAAAAGACTGGGTTAATTCTTGTGAGAAAGAGGAGGGAGGAGCAAAGGAGCAGCAAAAGAGACAGACTTAGCCTAAACTCTCACCAATATGCAACTGAGATCCACCAGCCTTACCTTATCCATTTTATAAAGAATCTAGATGGATTTTCTGACAATATCTACCTTGCTGCAGACAATGCTCCTCACCATGGTGGTGAGGAAAATCGAAAATTGGAAGCAGACTGTGGTTACAAAAAGCTCCCTAGGCTGCCCAACTCACCAGATCTCAATCCTCTGGAAAACACATGTGCACTACTCAAAAGAGCCCTTACCAAGCGATTCTCCAGACTGGAAAGAAGGCCTCATAGTACAGCTGAATTGTTTAAGACAGCAAAGGAAGAGATGAATTTAATTTCTCAAGAGAAGTTGGATCGATGGATACAAAGGATGCTTGAGAGAATGCAAGCTCTCTTGGATGCAAATGGAGGCCATATAAAATAGTAATAATATTTTTTAATTATCTACTACTAATACTATCATGTTTTCTTTAATTGAATTCTTTATATTTTTTTTGAAAGTTTTATGGTTGAGGGTTGTGGTTGGGCTGTTAGTATGTGAGGGTACGAAAGCTTTCCAGACACAACTGTACCCAGCAGCTGGAACAGAACACAGAAATAATATGGGTGATGAATGATATAACAACTGCACACTGCGGAGTACAACGCCTCAAGAACCTGAATAACACACAATGCTCTAGTCCCACTGTTACCTCGATGCTTGTCCCTTTCACCAGACTGAAATTAAATTTGGTAACAAATACAAACAATTATACTATACCTCTAGTAAGGACTCTCAGATTACCAGCTTCGGTATTGCTGAAGAGAAAAATGAACACTAATAATAGACAACTTTATGGATAGATAGATACAACCTATCCTTATTCTTTATCCTGCAAAGAAAAGACACCAAGGTCTTGAACAACTTGAAGAAGCAGTATCATAAATAGAAGCAGCATCCTACCTTGTATCCTCTACAGTC
>NW_003298772.1:359760-365411 GCF_000151645.1 Tuber melanosporum
GTAGGTATGGTGAGTGGCACAGTTACAGTGGCATGATCTGATAGAAACTGGGAGATGTAATTGACAAGTCCTAGGAATCACAATAGTTCCTTCTGATTTCATGGGGTTGTTCTTTCCGTAAACTGGTAATCTTGCCAGTTATGGTGTAAATTTTGTTATCATCGATTACATGTCGTGGGATATCAAGCTTGTTGGGAAACAGAATAGGTATATTTCAGCTAGTCTAGAATTTAGCTTCTCTTAGCTTAGTACATAATAAACATATAGGGTCTGCATGTTCTGTTTTGAAGTTTGCGTAGATGAGGATATCATCGATGTATGCCTATACAAAATGGTGGAGGTATTTGCTTAGCAGGTTTTCGATAAATCACATTAAGATGGCAGCAACATTCTTGTCACCTTGTAACATATCTTAGCTAGTGACATTGCCACTGAGAGTTTTAAAACTGTTATAGCATTCGCTTTTTAGGCCTAATTTTGTCTTGAAATAAACATCACTTAAGTCAATCTTCCTTTGGAATCTAGCCCATCCCAATACATTCAGGATCTGACTTTGGTTTATAATATCAGAACAATCCATAACCGTGTTTTTATTTCGAAGCTCGAGGTCAACCAGTGGGTGCATTCTTTTGCCATCTACTTTGAATTACATCAACATTGATGTGCCACCTTCTACATCCACTCGGTAGATGATTCCTCTCCATTAGTTCTGATTTAGCCAATCATGTAGTGCATTTTTGTATGCATCATTGAGGGAGTAGGTTTGTTGGTTCGTCACATTTGAGAGATCTCTTAGCTGAATATGGTAGTTCACTTCTCTCCTCAGTGGTAGTTCTTCTCGGATCTCAATAGAGGCAACATCAGAGTATTTATCTACTAGGCATCATGCAGTTGCTTCACAAACTGTGGGTCACTATTCTCCACTTGTTAGTTTACCTGAGACTCTGACCTTCTAATCTGAAAAATTAATAGTAGATTCTCTATATCTCATTATTCCCTTTTGGTAGTTAAGAAATGGCATTCTAATCAAAGCATCATATATTGCTAGGTTTTCTAGCAGCATCTCTGGAGTGCCTAGGATAGGGAGCATAGGTCTAACAGTTACGCTACATATCTTATGGCTTGTAGACCATGATTTCCTTACTGCCATATTAACTGGTATGGTTTGCTTTACATCTCGGATTGAGAGTCCATGAGCTGAGACAATGGCATTACAGATCATATCCCTTCCAATAATGCTAGTATCAAACAAGATTTGGGCCTTGCTGTCATTGATCAGGATGGTACTCTCTAAGGTGGTGTGGGTTTTGAATGTAGTAGGTAGTCCAACACTGTTGTATTCCACATCTATATATCCAATATGGATTTGCTCTTATACACTAGATTTCATGTCATCACTATCATCTTTGATGTTATTGGCTGATGCCTCTAGTTTGATTGCTTTTCCTGTACCCTTTTTGTTAGGACAATTCTTTGCCATATGTGTAGTTTTTCCACATTCAATGCATTCTTCTTCTACCATCTCGACTCCTTGGTGGACTGTGATTTCTTCTTAAAATCTCAGGATGTTTCTTCTTTAGAGTCATTGCAGGGCTCTTGTCATCGTTAGCTATTACTGCTGGAGGATGACTGGGTCTTATATACCTTAGTTTGGTATAGTATCGTATCTTCTTGTTCTGCCATTGTCACTATGTTTCACATAACAAATCTATCTTGTGCGAGTAACTCTATCTCTAGTTCGTGAGTAGTGTGCATGGCATCATAGAATCGTCATTAAAGGATTTAACAGGAGATGCTTTCTTTCTTCATTCTGTCCCCTTATATTATGAGATCTTTGACTACATCGATGATTTTTTTGACGGGCACTCCATTGACTTAGTAAAGCTTGTGAAATTTGTGGTATCGGATGTTGTTTGTGATAAATGATTAAAACTAATCTTTGCAGTATTCCATTATAGTAGATTACCACCATCTCGCATTACCGCCTTGTTTCTTATAGTATTGGTGGTATGTATGGGTTTTCTTTCCTTTGCAGAATAATTCTATGTAGAGTTCAAATGTTGAGCTTTCAACATGGGTCTTTTATAAGAGAACATAGAGCCTGAATTCAGTTGTCTATTAGTCTAAGGCTTCAGGCTTGAGATCTTTCCCTTCCCCTGTGGATTTTGCCAGGAGACAGAGTTGGAACCTAGATAGATTGAGTAATCTGGGTTCTTCTTCTTTCTCAGGCCCTGTCCTCAACTTTCCTCCTCTGGAAGTTCCTTCCCCTGCTCTAGACATATCTGATTTACTACCCAATTCAAGGTCACCCAGAGCTCAAAGGTAGGCAGCTTTGCTGGAGTGCGTAGAAATTCTCCTAGAACTCATGGGGCATCTGTGTTTGTGGGTTCTTCTGGCTGTTTAAGGAAGTATTAAGGGTATTTCTTCTTTGCAATGTCTTCTAGTAGGATCAGTGTCCTACTTTTAGTCATTAATGATGCTAAGTTAGGGTTGAGAGAAAGCCAAATATACTGTGATTCTGCTGCCTCTTTCTGCTAAGATTCTGAGGAAGATGCTGATCAGTTGATTAGGCCTCAATATGCGAACAGGTTCTTAACTACATACTGAAGATAAAAATGGTGTAGCATGTTTTTCAGATACTAATTACAGTATCTGTAAAAGATATGATAGTTGCCGGGTGGCCTGCTCTGCTAGAGAGGAGGTGAGAGCTGTGAATGAAAGTGGGCTGCAAATATATACTGAGAAAGCAAAGGAGTAACTGTTTAATCAAGTATAATAAAATACTGTGTGTCGCAGTCTGCTGTTTTCATCGTCGAATCGGGCGGTTTTTAAATACGAAAGATTCATTGTTATCTTTCACGAATGAAGCTAATCAAAGGTATTTAGCGATACAGTATGGTAAAACTACTGAAGTATCAAAACAACATTTGAAATAAAACATAAAACAGAACTAACTATGAAGCGATACTAAAAGCAAACTGAGTATCAAATGACACGGAACTTAAACCTAGTACTAAAGCAATACTTAAGATAAAAGATTAAACAAAACCATTAACTGAGTAACCGTACCAGTTACAGGAACCCTACTACTGTATTGGATCTCCTCAGCCAAAATATCCACTTCTTGGGTCTAGTATAGTAACCTCATTTCTCTGCCAGCTTACCTTACTATTGTACCACTTCCTAGGTATTGCAGGTATTGGGGTTTCATCCTTTAGGCCCTGTGCTGATGGTGCACTTTAGAGGCAGCTTTACATTCGTCACTTTGTAGATGGTGGGGCTTAAGTTGCTTTCTTTGGTAATTTTTTATTATTTACAAATAAATTTGTTTCCTCATATTTTGCTACCAAGCTTCTTTGATTTTGATTTTGTTAGCTACATGTAGCTATTGGAAGAGGGTTTCCTCTGAGTAAGGAATCATCTTAGACTCATGGTCCACTGCTTGGTAAAACCACTTTATGTCCAAGTTGTAATGTTTGAGAACCGGGCTCCGGAGTTGATTGTCCTTAAAATGTTTATGATTAGGCCCATACTTCAGCGTCTTGGGAATATCAGTTTTCTCTTATTCTCGGAAGACAAAAGTTTTGTTAATAACAAAGCCAGCACTGCATCCGGTGTTCTTGTATCTCAAACAAACACTAATAAAATATTTTTATTGAAATCAAAATTTAACAAAAATGAACAAAAAAGTACCTCTGTACAGCTATGCACCATGGCTCCTATTGTCCTCCCATAAAGTTTGGCAAGCTACGTTAACTATTCTGGTACCCTCCCTCTCCTGTCTGCCACCTAGATGGTTCCTAACTTGTGGTACGGTTAATTCTTCAATTCTCTCCTCCTTTTGCTCAGCTGATCTTTTGTTTAATTAATTATGGAGTTATCTGAGCTTGCTCAGTAGCCTTGTCTTGCTAATAGGAACTTACTTTGCTTTGTTACAGTTGGCCTCCTCTCTTCCTTCCTAGTCAACATTGGAAGTGGTAGATAACTTTATACTCACTTCTATGATACCAGTGGGGGAACATGTCAGCTTGTCACTTCTGAGTTTGTCTCATGGTAGGATTTGACCATACTCTCCTGGCTGCTCCATTCAAGTCACAGTGGCCTTCCTCACTATACTCTTCCACCCCCCTGCTGCTGGTACGATCTCCTCTATTACTTAATGCTATCTTTCAGAGAACTAAAAACTATAGAAGAGATACAGTATTACAGCTACAGTTCGGCAACGGTCAGAATCTTAATCAGGGCCTTGGTCCTTCCTCCCTTTTTCTCCTTCGTCTTGTCAACAGGTACTCTACCACCATTGGCCGGTATTCTATTACCATGCCCTCTTCACTACCTCAGGTAGCCTCTTCGTCCCTCCCCGATAGACAGCTTGGTACTCTTGTTTTGCCAATACCTCCTCACAGAAGCCCTTCTTTGCTTCCAGTTTCTCCGCCTGATGCGCACAAGCTATTTGTGCATGGCATACATTTATGTCAATCACGCGATATTCCCTATTCCCCATTGTAACTTCACTGGCAAGATTGTCCTCACAGGTCTGAGCAGGAATATGTTGTTGGATAAGCAGGGTAGACCTTAGTCTGTGGTGTACAGCTTTCTTGGTTTGGGATTTCTTCTGTTGCGTGAGAGGTGTAAAGTCAGGATGGTGGTTTTCCTTGCTTTTATGTTTGAGTTTCTGGGCTTTCTGTCCATACTGCTCATAGATAGCTATGCAGGACACTGGCAGTGGAATTCTTTACCCAAGGTGCTGGTAAGGTATCGGTGGTTCTAGGCGACACACCTCTGTGTTCAACTCTTTGGATCTGCGGATTGAACACATGACTGCTTGTGTTAGCCATACTAGTTGCACAGTTTTTCTTCTGCCTGCTGGATAACCAGGTATAGAGAATGTGAGAGTCTTCTTCGGTATATACTCCTAACACCACCACTGAAGTTCTTTCCTGTACTATCAGTTGAATGAATACTGTACAAAAATCTTGCGCAACAATACATGAGAAGGATATCTCACTGACTGCAGGTAATGCGAGGTTGAGAAAATAGTTTCTATCAGTAGATAAAACGATGACCCGAGTTCTCTGAGCTATCGTGATATCAAGAGGAAATAGCAGGTATGGTTGGTACCTTTTGAAAAACTATAATGAAGGAGGAGGATATTACAAGAGCATAAATGGAAGCATATACGGTTAAATGTACACTGTAAATTGCAAATATTATTGTCTTTTGCCGGGGATTGGTTGAGGTGACAAGGTGGCAGAAAACTAGTGGTGGCCGAAAACCCCGTACTTGATCATAACCCAAGTTACAGAATAAAAGTTTAAATACCAAGTTTACAACAGGCATCATGATAGATCACTCGGCCTCCGTTACACTCCGCCACGGGAGCGGGTTTTGGTTGTGGCTCCGTATAATATCAGAAGTGCAACCGCAGAGGTTTGGCCAATAATATCGGTGTGCTGCTGGATTGATCCCTCTCCACGTGGGCATTATGCAAAGGGTTGAGCGAGGTAAGTGAAAATTGGCACTAAAGGCTAAGGGCCAGTTTGGCAACGCCGCAACCGTTCCATTCGGCCACATTGCCCCGTATTATACTAAAGGACAGTGTTAAAACGGAAAGGAACAGAAGGACAAGAAATTTCGTATGGGGGATAGGT
>NW_003298773.1:0-52660 GCF_000151645.1 Tuber melanosporum
CAGAATAGCCGAGGAATATTGGAGAAGGACATGGGAAACGTGGAATTGGATTGAGGAAGGAAAAAGGCATCAAATTGCATTGAGATGGGCTGAGATATGTTGGAAAGGGGAAAAGGGATGTGCGTATTGTGGGAAAGAGTTTAAATCGAGGTTGAAGCATTGGAGGGTGGAGAGGGGATGTAGATTGAGATTGGCGGATGATGTATGGAAAGAGATTGGGTTAGAAGGGAGAGGGGAGAGATACTGAGGCAGGACCAGGGTATGATGGGTTGTTTGTTTTTATTTGATTTGTTTTTGTTTGGTTGATTTTGGATTGTTATTTTTGTGTTGGGTTGGCTTACCCCATGGAACGTAAGGCCTTGGGATAGAAGGCCTGATGGATTGCTTCCCACTTGTTAGCAGAAATATATTATATTTACTATGGTGTGCCCCCAATGGCCCCGCTCTCCTAAACTACAGAAAAACAAGGTGGCTTAAATACACAAAACGATACATGCCACGTATACGATAAACAAAACTTTTTAGTGGGTGACGAAATGACCCGCATGACTGCTAAACTACCCTGCCCTATCCCACTAGGTCACACCGGTACTCGAGTATATTCCCTAGTTTTTCGGGTATGTGGGTACTTTATGTCCAAAGTACCTCACTAGTCATCTATGAGTGCGAGTACTGTACCGGTATAATAGACTATATCTTAAAGCTCTGCCTTGTGCAACATGCTAAAAGGCGACCTTTTTCCTAGTATTTTACCCATCTCTTTCTTTGTTTTTACCTCAAGCTCTTTTATCTCTAAGTTATTATTCAGGCCTCGCTTTTCACTTTCATAATTGGGAAGGTAGTTCCAGGATAAAAGAACAGAGAAGTTCTCATAATCCTACTCCGCATGACTGAACTTGAAACTTTACCACAGACTTGTATAAAGGACCTTCTTATTAGTCTAAATAATACTACCATCATCTACACCAAATAACATTTAGCTGCTACCACCTAGACTTAAAAACATCAGATTTTATAGTTGAAAGTTGTAAAATACATGATGACTTCTTTTACAATAGTATTCTTGCCTACACATTCATGAAAGGGAATAACTTGAAATTACCAGATTACTATTTTTTAAAAACAGTACTTACAAATTATTATATCCTAATCAATCAAAAATTCTAAAATATCTTATCATACTATCATAGTACTCAAGTTCCCTTATTTCTAATTACACTTCTTACTTAGCCCTTCCTCCTACTTAGCCAGTTGAAAATTCTCTTTTAAAGGTTAGCATGCCTCTCTTGTTCCTTCATTATAGCTACTATTAGTATGATTGTTTCTTGATTGTTTCAAATAATAAAAATTACTTTATGAATACTCTCACTATTCTTATAAGATAAATTGATAGAAATGGAAATTATTTGCTATTATAATTTCTTTTCCTTTATATCTATAATACTAATAGAATATTATTTTTTCTTTTACTTTTGCTATTTTAGTAGAGGATTGTATAATTGGTACTAAAACAAATATATTAAGCAGGATGTAATGATCCTACCTCAGATAGTTAGTTCTTGGCGATAGGGAACAATACTTCTCTTCTTCTTTCCTTATTCTTACCTTACGATAGCACTAGGCCTATGCCTTCATTACCGATGGTTCAAGACCTCTGTCTTCTATCAGGAACGCCTATCGTAAGCTTTGTCTAACTCTTCTTCATAAACAATCTTTCTCAGCCTAATAATAATAAAGGTCATGATAATGATAATGAATGTAAGGATGTTTATTCGTTTTAAAGTAATAAGTAGGAAAAGTACTTAGAATAAGGCCTGAAGAGCCGATCCTCCTCAGCCGTACTAGCCTCCTTATATAGTGCTCTTCCTGCTCCCAAGTCATGTGACCCAAAGTAGTCACATGCACGAAACCAAATCATAACAAACTAGTCATATGATGAAAGTGGTCACATGCACAAAACCCATGACCTCATAGCAAGGTTATGTACAAAAACTCATGAACCAATCATAACGCAATAAACAAGTCATATGACTCTAAGTGGTTACATGCGCAAAACCTATGACCTCGTAACGAGGTTATATGCGAAACATAAATCATATGCGCAAGGCATACTTGCAAGGCATACTCGCCAGACACACATTCCATGACACATAATCAAGTCATGTACGAAATATAACAAATCATAAGATAACAAGTCATATGACCCAAATGAGTCATATGCACGAAACAATAACATACCTATGACTCATAATCATGAGTCATGTGAAAACCTTTTCTGTGCCAAGCCACATTTGTGACACAGAGTTGGAATATTTTTCTATAATATTGTTAATATGGTGCGAAGTGCTTAAAAGGTGTACCTGAGGGGTGCAATTTTATAATGCTTATTAAAAGTAAGGGCAAAGGATTATAAATGTCAAAAAATAAATTTGAATAACAGTTGTTCAATTCTCAGTGCTAGCAAGGATTTTCATGTAATTTTGACTTGTTATAATAATATTATAGTAAATATAACCTCATATCATAAATAAAACTTTATATCATAGAAAACTTAAATAATAGAGAATTTCTCACTTTCATCACTCCACATATATCATCCTCAATACACCATACAGTAAAGGGAGCCCTCAGGTTCCAATAACACAGATAGGAATACAGCCAGAAAGCCAGTAAACCAAAATACTGAAAAAAGTCGAAAGTGGAGAGAAAAATGAAAGCAAAAGAATGTATTGAGAATAGTAAGTATTGAGTTATTTTCCTAGTAGATGTCACGAACGTGGCTTAGCATGAAAAAGGTTTTCACGTGACACATGGTTATGAGTCACAGGTATGTGATTGTTTTGTGCATATGACCTATGTGGGTTATATGATTTGTTATGTGTGGGATTTGTGATGGTTTTGCACATGGCTCAAGTATGAGTCATGGGACGTGTGCCTGACGAGTATGCCTTACGAGGATGCCTTACGGGTAAGCCTTGCACATATGATTTATGTTTCGCACATGACTTCATTATGAGGTCATGGGTTTCGCACGTATGACTCAGTCAATTCATATGACTTGTTTATTGTGTTATGATTGGTTTATGAGTTTTGCACATGATCTCGCTATGAGGTCATGGGTTTTTGAGCATGTGATCACTTTGGTCATACGACTAGTTTGTTATGATTTGGTTTTGCACATGTGACCACTTTAGGTCACATGACTAAAGGTGGGAAGAACACTATATAAGGAGGCCGATGCGGCCAAGGAAGATAGGTTCTTCACACTTTGTTCTAAGTACTTTTCCACTTATTACTTTAACGAATATAAAAATACCTTTACGATCTTTATCTTTATTGCAACGTTATTGTTGCGTCGAGGAAGTCCTTCAAAGAGACAAGTTAGAGAAAGCTTACGATGGGCGTTCCCGATAGAAGACAAAGGTCTTGTACTATCAGTAAAGTCGCCAGAGGCCTATAGCTATTGTAAGACAAAGAAAGAAGAAGACAGAAAAGACAAGTATCGTTCCCTGTCGCCAAGAACTAACTATCTAGAAAGGGATCGTTACATTACAAAGCGTCACCTAAGTGCGCCGCCAAACGATACAAGACGGCATCCTTCAATCCAGACAGGGAAGGAGATATCGACTTCGACGATCAAAACCTTAATCTAGGAGGATTCAGCGATGCATTAGATCATGTCTCAGCAGAACCCTCGAGAGCAGCAAGCCCAGTAACCCCAGAGGAAAGATCACCAGTCAATAGCTCTCCTACAGGAACTCCATGACCCGAGAGAATGTCGGGATCCGCAGTACCTGGGCCACCGGCCCCAGCCGCTCCGGCACCAGAAACCAGCATACTTGGAATGACTGAAAATCAGTTTCAGGCATTTCTCGCAGCCACGCGAAATACAGGGCAAGGAAATGTCCAACGACCAAAAGCAAAGGAGCTCGACACATATGAAGGAGCTGAAGATAAGCTACGAATATTCTTAGCACAATGCAAAGAATATTTTGCTGTTAAGGGATATGGAGATCAACATGATGAGATCAAGATTCCATATGTGGAATCTCTGCTCAGAGGACTCACGGGGCAATGGATCATGCCTTTCCAAGATGGAAGGAAGCAGAGGGAATGGGTCACATACGAAGAGTTCAAGGAGATACTCTTCGAACAATTTGGAGATCCTAACGCCAAAGAGACAGCAAGACGAAAGCTAGAAGAACTCCAGCAAGGAAAACAAACATTCTCAGCATACTGGAACGAATGCCGACTATTGGAATACGAGGCCGAGTTTGATGATGCTACTCTCTACATCATCCTCCTAAGAAACTGCAGCAAGAGACTGCGAGAGGCATGGGGAATCTCTGACCTGCGCTATACGACAGCCGAACGATTTGCAAGATGGACAATCAATAAAGAAAGCAAATTAAACATGGTTCGAAGCAACACGGAAAACACTATAGCACACAGAGTGGTCCAATCATCCAGGAATGTGGACGGGACCTTCAAACCTCAAGCACCTCGAGGAGAAAGCCGAGCATTACCACCAGGCGGGCCAATGGAGTTAGACAAATCAAGAGAAGGACCTGCTCTGAACCTGTCTAAGGAAGAATACGCCAGAAGAATGAATGGAAAACTCTGCCTAAGGTGCGGAAAAGCTGGACATCAGATATGAGAATGCAGAAGCCGACCAGACAACGGATACCAAGGAAACAGAGCTGCTGGAAATAATTGTTTCCAAAGTCAAAAAAGAAGCAACATCCGCGAAATGATAGCAGAAGATTCACTGGCGGAAAACGACGAGGGTCCCCAGTAAACGGTGGTCTGGGAGACCCAAGATGTGGACCTGGAAAACCCATCAAATTAGCAAACTACTACACGGCACTACACACGCAAAGAGGAGAGGAAGATGGAGATCATGTGATGATCAAAACGAAGATATACAACGAAGGAAACAAAGAAACAACAATATATGCAATGCTCGACTCTGGGGCCACCGAAGACTTCATCGACAAAGAAATATGCGACAAATATGGCCTCCACACCAAACAAGCGAAGAAAGCAAGACAAGTCTACTTAGCGGATGGAAAACCAAGCGCTATGGGTCCTATAACCCATACGGCAACAGTACCTATGAACATTGACAGCTATAGGGAAACAGCAACCTTTCAAGTAGCAGATCTAAAAAACCATGAGATAGTCCTAGGGATACCATGGTTACGAAAGCATAATCCAACAATCGATTGGAACGAGAATAAGATGACCTTTACAAGCGAACTATGTGCGACACGATGTCTCAACAGTTCACCTGTGGTCTACTCAACACAGATACGAGAAGCGGAAGAAGAAACTTTGCATGCAAAGTTCTCCGAGATGCGGCAAGATAAGAGAGTCCAAATACAAAGGCTAGACCAAGAGGCAAAGGTGCCTACCAAGGGTTCCAAAGGGGCAGCAGGACACGACCTATATGCCAACGAAGGAATCAAGATACCTGCCAACGGGCAGGCAACGATAGCAATGGGAATAGCCATTGGACTCCCAGAAGGCACCTATGGACGAATAGCACCCCACAGTGGTCTAGCAGTCAAATACCGGCTCATGACCATGGCAGGGGTGATCGACGTCGACTATACAGGTAAAATCAAAGTGGTCCTGGCCAACCTAGCTCAAGAGGACTACCAAGTCCAGAAAGGTGATCGAATCGCACAGTTGATAGTCGAAAAGATCAACAAAGAGGATCTATATGAAGTAGATCAACTGGAAGAAACCACAAGAGGAAACAAGGGATTTGGAAGTACAGACCAAACCCAGCTCGATACAACAAAAAGAATTGAGATCAAAGAAATCATAGCACAAGCCTTTGGACGGTACTATCGAAGAGAAGATACAACAGGAATTCTCAAATGGACATACGAAGACGAAAAAGCAGTTCTAGCAAAAATCAACATCAGCACAGA
Organism: Tuber melanosporum; assembly: GCF_000151645.1. Classification (NCBI taxonomy): domain Eukaryota; kingdom Fungi; phylum Ascomycota; class Pezizomycetes; order Pezizales; family Tuberaceae; genus Tuber; species Tuber melanosporum. Next base: position 5,940 of record NW_003298773.1, read on the forward strand.
GCTAGCAATCCAGGACAAGAAATACCAAAGCAAAAAGGGATGGAAGGAATTGGTTCTAAAAGAATATCACCAATTCACAAATCTATTCCAAGAAGAGGAAGCTACGGAGCTACCACCTCGAAGACCAGGAATCGATCACGAAATTCAGCTGGACAAAGATGAAAAAACGGGAAAAACAAAAGAGATTCCCTACAAGAAGTTATACCCCTTAGGAGAAGCAGAGCTCGAAGAACTTAGGAAGTACATCGAGCAAAACCTAAAGCGAGGATGGATCAGAGACTCTTTCGCGTCAGGAGGATCCCCAATACTATTCGTCAAAAAGAAAGATGGAAAAATGAGACTCTGCATGGACTAGAGAGCCCTCAATTCGGTTACCAAGACAGACCGATATCCACTACCCTTGATTGGAGAAGCACTGGACAGACTACGGTCAGCAAAATATATCACCAAACTCAACATCTAAGATGTCTACCACAATATACGCATCAAGGCAGGAGATGAATGGAAGACTACATTTGCCTCAAGATACGGAATGTTCGAATACTTGGTTATGCCCTTCAGGCTAACCAACGCACCGGCTTCATTCCATAGATGGATCAACAAAGTACTTAATAAGTACCTCGACATATGTTGCATCGTATACTTGGACGATGTACTCATATACTCGGAAAACATACAACAACACCAAAAAGATATCAGCAATATCGTGGCCACAATACAAGGATCAGGAATGAAGATCAAACCAACAAAATGCGAATTCCATAAGGAAGAAACAGAATACCTGGGATTTATCATCAATTGAAGTGGGGTCAAGGTAGACCCTGTTAAAACAGCAGCCATATGGGATTGGGCCAAACTAAACAACAAGACAGATGTTCAATGCTTTATGGGATTCTGCAACTTTTATCGAAGATTCATAGAGGGATTTAGCAGGCTTGCAAAACCACTCTATAACCTAACAAAGAAAGACAAGAAATGGGAATGGGGAGAAACCAAACAAAAAGCATATGATGCAATATAAACGCATCTAATATCAGCACCCATACTTGTTTATTTCAACCCAAACCGAAGAACAATGATCGAAACGGATGCCTCAAAATATGTATGCTCAAACATACTATCACAACAATGCAATGATGGAAAATGGAGACCAGTGTCTTACTGATCCAAGACAATGACCCCTGCAGAATGCAACTACGATGTTGCAAACACAGAACTATTAGCGATAGTTCAAGCATTAAAAGAATGAAGGAAATAATTTTTGAACAACAACCATCCAGTCCGAATACTAACTGACCACAAGAACCTGGTCCCATTCATGACTACGAAAGAACTGAACGACCGCCAGATAAGATGGATGGAACACCTCAGTAAATACAACTTCAAAATCGAATACCGACCAGGTAAAGAGAGCGGAAAGCCAGACGCTCTCACGAGGATTGCAAGCGACAAATTACAAACGAAAGAAGACAAAAGGATCAAACAAAAGACACAAACCCTATTACCAAAAACCTACTTCGAGGCAATGGAGGTTATCCAATTCACATCAACGGAGGAAAGAGGAATTGAGAACGCAAACGAGAAAGACAAAACAATTCAGGCAATAAGAGAAGCCTTGGAAGAAGGAAAAAAGGAGATGAAAGGAATTGCACTGGGTTTATGCCAATGGAAGGACGGAAATATGTGGTACGATGGAAAATAATGGATCCCGGAAGAAGAGGGGATAAGGACAGACATCATACGACAACACCATGATATCCGAATGGCAGGACACATGGAAACTGCTAAAACCACGGAATTCATCATGAGGTCATTCTATTGGCCAGGACTGCGCAAAGATGTCAATTGATATGTCAAAAACTGCGATATATGCCAAAGGACAAAAACGGCTAAACACGCACCATATGGATTACTAAAATCAAACAAAGTTCCCAAACAATCATGGGAAACAATTACTATGGATTTCATCATGGACCTACCGACATCGGAAAATTGCGATAGCATCCTGGTCGTGGTAGATCGTCTGACCAAAATGAGTCATTTCATTCCGGTTAGAAAAGACATCGACACGAGGGATTTTATACAAACATTCTTCCGAGATGTCTTTCGACTTCACGGCCTCCCAAAGAATATCATTACCAATCATGGAACACTATTCACATCAGGACTATGGAAAAAAGTAACCGGAAAAATGGGAATACAGAAAAGAATGAGCACAGCATTCCACCCACAAACGGATGGACAAACGGAACGGGTAAATGCGATACTCGAGCAATATTTAAGGGCCTACGTCAATTATCAACAAGATGATTGGTACAAGCTGTTATCTATGGCCGAATTCACATACAACAATGGAAAGCAAGAAACGATCGGCACAACACCCTTCTTCGCAAATTACGGACAACATCCACAAAGTCAGACCACATATCATATGATTAATGATGTGATACCGAACAAAACTAATATGGGGAAATTACACGAAACATTACAGTACGAAATGAGTCAAGCACAACAATGACAGAAGGAACAATACGATAAGTACTGAAGACTAGATCCGAACATACAACGAGGAGATATGGTATGGCTAATACCACACAATATCCAAACAACGCGACCATCAAAGAAATTGGACTAAAAGAAAATAGTACCATTCCGGATACTGGAAAAAGTGGGCAGTCGAGCTTATAAACTCAACCTTCCCTCCTCAATGCGAATACACAACACATTCCACATCTCACTCCTTGAATTATACAATGACAATAAGTTTCCTTCACAAACACTTATTCCTCCCCCTCTGATCGAACTCGACGGAGAATCAGAATACGAGCTCAACGAAATAGTAGATTCCTGCTTCTTCCACGGTCACCTCCAATACTGAGCCAAGTGGACAGGATATTCTCCAGAAGACGATAAAACTTGGTACTTCGCACACAACTTCGAAAACGTACAAGATGCCATCTCAACCTTCCACCAGCGATACCTAGGCAAGCCCGGCCCAGGTGACAATCACGTTCAACCAAGACAAAGGCGAGGGAAAGGCTCCCACGCCGTTGCAACAACACAAAGGCCGGGGCGATAGCCCCCACTAAACCACACCCACTAGCCCCGAATACTCATTCATGGAGCTAACCGATAAATAGCTCAAGGAGAGGGAACAACAAGCATCGCATAACGCCATGTCATGGACGGTATGCTATGATGATGGTTGCCAAACGCACTTTGGCGACAAAGAAGACTCAGGATGGTTCCCAAGGGAACGTCGAAAGTGTGGCCCACGCCCAGACCACGTTCCGAAGCATTGGCAACAATGCTTCAGAAATGGATGCAGAATGCACAGGGCACAGAAAATATCTGCGGGATTCTACCCACAGAAGGATGGAAGCAGGAAAGAGTTGGAAGGAGAGGATGCCAGAAAGGCATGAGCCGCAAGGACGTGGTCCAGCGAGGGAGGGGCCCAAAACTCCTCAGCAGATACGGAACTGGACGTGAGGAGCCTACACAGGCAGATCTGGGGACTCCGAGAACAACTTGGCCAAGCCGAGGCCACAATTTCGGCAAACGACAAAACAATCGCGGAGCTAAGACAGCTGAACGATAATCAGCAGCACACGATCGAGATGGCGAATCTGACCCTAGAATCAGTAAGGGTCAGGTGGAGGATGGCAGACGAAAAGTTCCACAAGCTGAGAAGGACCAGGCGCTCGGCAGGACGGGAACTATTGAAACTGGGAGAAAAAGCCTGATGGGACTCAGGCTTAGGAGGAGGGGAGCTAATGTCACGAACGTAGCTTAGCATGAAAAAGGTTTTCACGTGACACATGGTTATGAGTCACAGGTATGTTATTATTTTGTGCATATGACCTATGTGGGTTATATGATTTGTTATGTGTGGGATTTGTAATGCTTTCGCACATAGCTCAAGTATGAGTCATGGGACGTGCGCCTGATGAGTATGCCTTGCGAGGATACCTTGCGGGTAAGCCTTGCACATATGATTTATGTTTCACACATGACCTCATTATGAGGTCATGAGTTTCGCGTGTATGACTCAGTCGAGTCATATGACTTGTTTATTGTGTTATGATTGGTTTATGAGTTTTGCACATGACCTCGCTATGAGGTCATGGGTTTTTGAACATGTGATCACTTTGGTCACACGACTAGTTTGTTATGATTTGGTTTTGCACATGTGACCACTTTAGGTCACATGACTAAAGGCGGGAAGAACACTATATAAGGAGGCCAATGTGGCGGAGGAAGATAGGTTCTTCATGCTTTGTTCTAAGTACTTTTCCACTTATTACTTTAACAAATATAAAAATACCTTTACGATCTTTATCTTTATTGCAACGTTATTGTTGTGTCGAGGAAGTCCTTCAAAGAGACAAGTTAGAGAAAGCTTACGATAGGCGTTCCCGATAGAAGACAAAGGTCTTGTACTATCGGTAACCTAGGCAGAGGCCTATAGCTATTGTAAGACAAAGAAAGAAGAAGACAGAAAAGACAAGTATCGTTCCCTGTCGCCAGGAACTAACTATCTAGAATGGGATCGTTACAGTAGACTTAAAAACTAATATAAGATAATAGAATACTGAACAGCCTGAGAGGAAAGTTAGTGCTAATGCACTTCGTGTCAGAAAGTGGCAAGAACGTGAGAAGGAACGCCTTGTACAGCTTCAGCAAGCATCAGTACCCAAGAGGCTCACACCTCCTATTGTGGAAGTGACCTCTCTGGCCAGTGCTGAAACAGCTATCACCCATAGAGAGAGACTCAATGAGTACTATAAGAAATGGCCGCGCCACTTGGGACCACAAAATCAAGCATGTGAGAGGTGATTGGAAGTTTTAGAAGCGGCAAAGAAGTCAATAGCGAAATTGATTACCTACCGTAAGAGCAAGCATGCCTATCACCCGGCTGGAAAGAACTTTTCTTGGCATGTCCAGGTGTATTAATTCTTGAAGTTGCAGGTTAAGAACGAGAGGAAGACACCAAAGGGAGAGGATTTGTTCACTGGAGAAACCAGTATCTTACAAAAGTGAAAGATAATGGCTCAGAAGGTGGCAAATGTGAGTAGATGGAGGAGGAAAGTGATGGAGCGAATTATGCGGCATGAAGTATTATGGGTCACTAAATGGCGGATTTCAGAACCATATAGTGGTACCCATCAAAAAATACTCAGTTTGCTCGATAATGGAGAGACCCTGTTAGCTGTTAGGTAGTACATCCAGATGGTCAGTGATAGTAAGTTGATTCTGATCTGGTTTTCATTAATAGGAGAGAGTATATATTAACATAGCAGATGGATATAGAACTTACATCCCATAGATTAGCAACGACTATAGCTGAACATTGAAAGAGGGCGAGAAGTGACTCTGGAATATCGAATCGGTCTACCAACAATGTGACTCGACAGGTCGAAAAGACAATAGCCTCTTCAACTGCAACCAGATGGCTGAAGAAGTTGGGATTCAAGTATAAGGAATATCGAAAGGGAATATACAACAATGGCCATGAAAGGCCTGATGTTTGCAAGTATAGAGATGAAGTTTTCCTTCCTTGCATGGCCACCTATGATTCCCAATTCATGAAATGGAATGCAGATTTAGATATTATCCCAAATCCTGCCCATGAATCCAGTGAGATACAACCTCTTATTCTTGTCATGCAGGATGAATGCACCTTTAATTCAAATGATAGTCGACACTACATTTGGGTGCATGAGGAGCATAAACCATTGAGAAAAAAGGGACATGGTCAAGGCCTACATGTTTCTGATTTTCTTACTCTGATTGGACGACTTGGGGACGGTGATACATGTGTTACGATGCAATGTGGTGGTGATACTTAGTGGAATGGAGACAGATTACTCAAACAAATTGTGGATAAGGTAATACCAACTTTTGAAGCACAGTTTCCTGGATGCAAGGCACTCTTTGCCTTTGACAATGCACGCAACCATCTCAAATATGCCACTGATGCATTGCGAGTTTCTGAGATGAATCTAGAACCTGGTGGAAAGAATGTGAAGGTAATGCACAATACCTTTGTTATAGATCCTAACCATCCCAATGGGGGCTTTATGCAGTCTATGACTTTTGCGGATGGTAGACCTAAAGGTCTTAAGAGAGTTCTGACTGAGCGTGGTCTCTGGCCACAGGATGGACAAAGGATTCTGGTACAATGTTCTACTCGGTCCACTACTGGTAAGAGCATGAAGCCAAATCCACGCTGCTTGACAGGTGGAACCTGCTGTGCTCATGCTCTTTTAGCTATGCAGCCCGACTTTCAGAACCAGAAGAGTCAAATTGAGGAAGTTATCTTGGCTACTGGGCATGAAGTCATTTTCTATCCTGCATTTCACTGTGAACTCAATTTTATTGAGTATTTTTGGGGTGCTGCCTAGGTATATACAAGAAACAACTGTGGGTATGACTTTGAGTCTTTGAAAAGACTAGTTCCTACTGTCTTAGCTGGGGTATCGAACAAACTTATCTGGAAGTATTGGGCTTGTACTGAGAGAATTCTGGAGGCATATCGCCAAAAGGTAGTTTATGGTTCTCCTGAGTATGCCAGCATTGTAAATAAGAGATATAAGTCTCATAGACGGGTTAGTAATATATAAATAATCAGTTAGTAGCATTTATCTGCTTTCTTGTCAAGCCAGAGGGTGTATTTTAACATTAAAACAAATAATATCTTTTATAAAAACTAGTTGTGAGTACAAATTGAACATATGACCTTCAAAAAAAAGATTTTGATATTTATAACCCCTTACCCTTACTCAAAACAAGCATTAGAAAATTGCACCCCTCAGGTACACCTTTTAAGTACTTCACACCATACCTTGAGCCTTTATCTCACAACTTAAATTATATATATTCGATAGTCCCTGATCTGTATCATAATATTATCATACCTGAATCAACCCAGACAATAATATTGAATAAAAAAATTTTCTTTCCCTTCCTTTAAAAAGGTAATTTAGGAGAACAAGGAAATTGTACCATGTTTGAAGCATCAGGATAATAGAAAAAGCAGGAAATAAATCACTTCTACTTGTGCAACCCAAATTCATTCACTAACAAAGGAAATAAAGACAAACTATATTCAGATAAGTAGGTGGTAGTTCTATTTCTTAACACAGAATACCGGATTAGAGCAGGTTATAATATATTGTAAGATGGCATAGCTCCTCTCGCTCCCATTCAACCGGAGGGTATTGCGGTTATTACCGCAAATCACTAACCCTTCTACTCAAGTAGTCTGTGTACGATAGAGATTGAGACCAATCACAAATGGTCACTCGAACTCCCACCTACTATTCCGTCACCATGGGCTAGGGACGAAGGTAAAAAAATTTCATAGGAAGGCCTTTCATAGCTGTATTTTAATACACTCTAAAATTTAATGATAGAAAACATGCCTTCTCAATTTTCCTGCTCAGCCCCGATCCCTTCGCTCACCCCTTCCTTTCCCACTAGGTATGATATCATTATTATCATACTGTATTTTATTGATCCTCGCTCAGCACACCAATCTTTCAAAGACCTAAACACTAGAGCTAACGTATACCGCTATCATACGGTACCTCCTCAACATTGGCAATGTGTCCCAGGGGCGCGGGCGGGACGGTCAGCGGGTCGTCTTAGATTTGATCCCTAATGGAGTAGAAGGTCCTAGCGTTGTTGTTCTTGTTCAGGATGACTGCCGGAGTCTTGGAGCAGAGGTTTCTTGGAAAGTCTGCTTGTAGCTGCGTTACTTGTCTATGGAATTTCGCTAGTGTATGGATTAGCTTTCGGGGGGGGGGAGGTATGTTAGTAGGGATTACCTATAACCCCAGAGAACGATTTTCACATCGAGACATTAAGTCACGGCTCCGGATGCCACGCCTTACGTATACCTCGCCCCAGTCCTTGAGCCTCTAGCAAGATATCTGTTATCGTAGCCATTACACGCCAGCACACTATCCCCAAGGCAATTTCTCTCCGGAGACGGAAACTCACATCGGCAAGATAATCGTTAGCTCGCCACATATCCGGCTGCAGCATCAGACTCGATTATTCTCATTCGTATTCTCACAAGCCATTACGATACCATATATAAACAAGAACGACCGCAGTTTCCCAGTAGTCTATGGCATTGCCTTCGTTAGAGATAATGAAATACAAGTCTTGACTCCAGGCTTTATCCTGTCAACCTTAAAACCTGTCCGATACGGCGGATAGCTGTGATGATATACACCGACTAGCATTAACCAGAACTGCTCTGTGGATCCCTTTTTTGTGCTGTGGATCCTGCCGCTCTGGGATTCCGAGAGCTTAGCTATCAATTTCTCTGTTCAGTTGATACGGGTTCCAGCAGAGGCCCCCCAGTCCACGGACAGTAAGAGTATCACACGATCACTAAGGGGAAAACTGGCGATAAACAAGCGGTTTAGGATGTGCCTGTAGTCGGTTCCTGAAAGCATATATCACAAGGTACTCAAATTGGAAGAGAAGAATAGGCAGTCCGTATCTAGTCTGTTACCCCAGGGCCCGGGCATGGGTTGGAATTATTAAGTTGAGATTGGAATGGTATGCGTCACCGCTTCCTTGTTTTTACACCCGTAGCGGTGGGTAGTGCTTTTTATTGGTATATCAGCAGCTCTTTGCGTGCTCCCGGTCACCAGCTTGTGGAAACAATCTTGAGAAACTACCAGTTATCATAATCTTTCTATTCCACCAAGCACATTTAATCTTCTAAAGATACTATTACCTATTACTCGGTTACCCCTACCAACTGATCAAGGCGATCGAAAACTACTCTTCTGTGTAATCTAGTGATAGCAAGTGGGGATTGTGCTGTCTGGTGTTGAGTGTTGTTACTATGTACGGGCAACGACCTGAGTTGTGGGATGTGTTCCGGTGGTATTCAGGGTTTAGATAGTTATGGATATAGGGTTAGATCGTGGTGCGCACGATGGTTACCACTTGTACTTAGCCAGCAGGTAACCGCCTGAGCAATACAACTAAGTTCAATCCTTCTTACAAACACTCCCGCTCCACATCTTCCGTGCAGCCACGCATTCCTCCACTCAACATCTGGTGCCCAGGTGCATTGCGGTAGACAAGATGATCAAGCACCATGATGAGAGGTATAGCAGTCTTGTTGTCAGGATATAGTGAAGCTAGACCCCATAATAGCGTCTAGGAGTCCCTAACCGAAGCTATCATACGAATGACTCTCCAATTACACAAGTCACCTGCCTATGAACGGCGCGATTCCTGACGAGTATGGATTTATGCAGCCAGCCTCCGGAAAAAATTCGACCCCCGGATAGCTTCTCGGATGCCTACACGAGGAAAAGAAAGAAAAAATTCTCTCGAAAACCAGCCCTGCGAGTCTTATAGTAAAGAAAGGCGTTCTGAATTCGGCGCATTTTCTCAGAAGTTGGAACGAGCGAAAGAAGGACTGAAAATCCTCGCAGAGCAGTGTACTCAAAAATCCAGGGCTCACGATGTTTGAATCTCCCATAGCCCCTGCCTCATTCTCCTCCTGGATGTGACAAGCTAGGGATTCGGAAGAAGTAACTACATCTATACCCCTCCTTCAATTGAAAGTCACCCTCTACCACCAATTTCACTGGTGGGGTCTTGTATGATATTGTGGTCTTAAGGATTGACTGCTGAAATCCCGTAGACCCAAGATCCTAGACAAAATTACCTGTAAATGGAGTTATCATACGGCAAGGGGAAGTAGATCCTAAGGACAATCAAGACACAATCGTATCAGAGGTCTCAGTATAGGGTGCTGGTTGTATAGTATCCTGATATGCTATGATAGGATTTATGATACCTGGGGGTGTGGCGCTTGAGTGTTTTTCCCGAAGCTTATTCGTGGCTAAGGCTCACCGCCATTTCTAGCATCACACCAGGCACCGTATCAGTGATGCACAAGTGGATCATTATTCTAGCGTGTCATACTTAATACGAGGGGAGGATTCACACAGCCCAATCATCTGTTTCCATGGCAGTGGTAAGCCGGCGTGCAAATGTAGCTAGGTTGGGGGCTGAACTGCCAGGGATGTGTTTCTCTGGGTCCGGGTAATATTCTATCCGAGCTCTGAAAGTATTTAATAATAATATTATGGTAAATTAAGTGACCCGAGTGATTCTTGATGAACGCTTAAAGGAAGAATAGATTGCTCTCACGAAGCTCCTTCAGTCCAAGTCCCATAAGGGGCATAATTCTAAGGTCTAAATGCGGAACTTTCTGTGATAGTCTATGCCCCAATGCGCGGGGACAAGACTGCTGACTGGTATGGCACGGCGCAACCTCAAACACTGGGGAGGCTGACCAACATACCGGTACCCTAACCCTGAAGGGGCTGAGCCCATGCAACAGACTTGCGCGTCTGCCTTTGCCAGAGTCCTCCCCAACCAACCTCACATCCTCTCCTTCTTCTCCTCCATCTTCCTCTACCTTCTCACTTTAGCTCCAACAAACCTTAAAGAACCTCTACAAACAAAAGAACAAGCCAACAAACAATCATGTCCGTCAACAAGAACCCTACCGACACTAAGGTGGCTGCCGTGGCTTCGGACCCACCTTCATACACTGACGCTACCTCTTCCACTGTGCCCGTCTATGGCGATGGCAACGTCTTCACTGACCAGCCGACGATGTCCTACACTGCAACTTCCCCAGAGCCGTACACCCCTCGCAAGAAAGGGTGGATGACCGGAATTTTCGATTGCTTCGTCGAACCTGCATCCAGTAAGCTACCGAGAAACCTCTCCCCCATTAACACCAGCCTTATTTGCCCGAAACGAGTTAAGCGAAGCTAAAACAAAATTTCTTCTTCTTCAGGTGCCAAGGCCCTCTGCTGTCCTTGCGTTTCGTATGCGCAGACCCGTCATCGTCTCCATGCTCCTAATACCCCTGCGCCAGTTCTCTCGACCCCTTGCCTGGGCTACTGCCTTGTGATGTCTTGTTTCCCTGGTGCCGAGTTCATCTTTGGGTTCATGCAGCGTGGTGATATCCGTAATAGACTTCATATCGATCACTCGTTGCCCAAGGGGACCGTCTCACCGGCCTCCACCTCGGGCGAGCCTGGTAGGACGAGGGTTTTTGAGAGTATGGATAGTGCTGGTGGATGTGTTGATGATTTCTGGAGACACTTTTTTTGTGCTCCTTGCTCGCTTGCGCAGGAGGACCGTGAGGTTAGCCGGTGGGAGAGGGAGGTTGCTGGTGGTGAGGGATGGTGCGATGAGGATGAGGAACTTGGTGGATTTAGAGGCGTTGAAACCACCCGAGGAGAGGAGGGTATCTCTGAGGAAGGTGAAAGACTCTTGGGATGTGAAAGGGGTGAGTTGAGGGGGCTCCGGGGTTAAACGATCACTCATCCTCACTTTTCCTTACACCTTTTTTTCCTTTAACGTCTCTCTAGTTCCATTTCCCTTTGTCTACTCTTCTTTCTCGCTTTCCTTACTGGGTATTACTATTGGACAGGGTGGGTCGGTCGGTCGGTTGGTTGGTTGGTTTGGTAGGATGGGCTGCAGAGCATCAGCGTTTTCAACTCGGATCATTTCCTTACTCTTGTTCCTTTCTCGTTGTTTTTTCTTTTTTTTTCTTCGTTCCCACTCTTTCTACTAGGTTGCTATGTAGTTCTATAGTCATAGGCCAATACAAGTAGGTTGCTGAGCTCCAAACTTGAAGCAGAAAAACCCAGAATATAGCCATATACTCACGATCTAGCCGGGAAGTGAGAAAGTCCTCGTTTTCGTGTCCTGCCCGTCGCACGAGTAGAGTCATAAGTTTGCTTACCCTGAGCTGTACACAACCGGGGCTAAATTGGACCAGGATTACTGGCACGAGGGTGCTTGCTCGCTTGCTTGTTTACCCGTACTCGAGTATGGTGCCCTACTTGTTCGAGCATTGTCGCACAGAACACCTGAGAAGATCGAGGAACAAGTATGATTGGGGCTGCGGTTGCGGCCACGGGAGGAAGCGGGAGTGCACTGCACGATGCGATATGCTTAAGTTAGTTCATGCCAAGTTGGGGGGCGGTGGTGAGCGACCTGGGGTGAGATTCTGATTTGGATGTTGGGCTGAGGGTTGCTTAAATACTGTACTGTACTCGAGTATTCGCTGCGTATGTATATCATTAGGCAGAGTCAGGTGAGCGAGTGCTGTTGGTCGGAGGCGATTTTTCCTTGGCGGATTGCGGCATTGCATAAAACTATCATACCCCCTGTGATAATCCATACCGGTAAACTACAAGGCACCTGCCCCGAGTCCAACTCGTGTGTGGGCCGAGGGTGAGCGATGCAGATAGGAAAACATGCCATACGGGTGATATTTGATGATGGTATAATTTAGGTTCTCCCGCTCAAGTAGAATACCGGCACGATGAGAACAATACTTCGCCGTCGGTGCGAAGACTCCGCACAATACCACACATAACTGCACCGTACGGTATCATACATACCAGCACATAGACTATCATACACCCCAAACTTCCGGGGGCTGCGTTGTATGGTGGGAGGAGTGGGTCCTGGGGGAGGGGTTTCGGGGACTCCAACGTCGATCTCACCTGTAACGTCAGTGTTTGGGAAGAGGAGGGGCTATCCCGATAGAATTGAGGGGGGGGGGCGGTGCAATGGTAGACTAAGGGGAAAGAAGTTGTGGGTTCCGGAACGCGATTGGTCGCTATGATATTCTACTATACTGCAACTGCTATGACTCTTCGAAGACGTATGATAACTGGAGGGGTGGAATTATGATGCGTTGTTGAGCACGGTAGCGTTTTGCTACCGTGTCCCATTTTTAGATCAAAGTGATACCTCTATCATACTCGAGTAGGTAAAAGTTGTCGATTTTACGTATAGGATCATACCTGGAAGTGAATCACTTTTGAATAGTGAATTTTGCTTCGAAATCCTCGGTGTGGAAATTTCCTCCTCCCTCACCCCCCGAAAAAAAATTAAAAAAAAATTATGAGTTTAGCCCAAGAAGGCCGAATCTTAGAATAATGTTCTTGTACTGTACTCGTATGATATGATATTTTATCTGCTTAAGGATCGGGCATTAATCGAGGGATTTTTACAACTTTTTGGTCGTTTCAACTGGTTCACTTTCCCATTCCGATCCACTTCTCTATAATAATATTATTATCATAATATTATTAACGATGATAGCATGGTGACGGCGGCGCCGCAGGGGAATATCATACATCGTGCGGAAAAGGTCCAACTGATCAATCATACTTGTAAAAAAAAATCTGGGATTATGGGAAAGAAGCACATTTTGAGAGAGAGAAAAATGCAAGAAGGAAGGAAATTTTTGCCTTCCTCCCTTCCGGTCCTTTCTATTCGAGACTACTCGTAAGCTAATGAAGAGGAGAGGAGAATAAAAGCCTACTACTGGCTTCAAGGTTCCTACAGCGAGATACCACCACCCCTCCAATTGTTTCAATTGTCAAGGGTATCCCTTTCGCCCTCCGAGCACACAATATTCGTTATCGTAGCTAAGCTAACACCGACCCGCCCACGCCCATTTCCACCGGGACCAAGCATGAGATAGAGCCAAACCGCAATCGGCACCGCAATCGGCCAAAGTTAGAAAAATCGAAAGAAAAAAAAAAACACTATCCCTTCTCGACTTAACTCTCCGACAGCGGAGATAGATAGATACGATACAATTTTGAAACGGCGGGAATATAATGCTATAGTATGTAAAAGCCCAAGCGGGAAGGACGAGGGATCCCCGGAATTCCCATCGAGGTCTCCGTGAATCCGTCGTCGTCAGCTTCCGCCTACGAGTGAGCACTCATGACTCCCTCTCCATCCATCCTTCGGCCCCCGCGCGACGACTACCATAATCCCGGCCGGGAGGGGGTATATATCATACCCGGGGTTCGAGGAGTAACTCGTGATTAGTCTTCGTCTCCACTGGCCCCGCGGAGAGCCCTGCTACTCGTATCAAGATGCCCTACCTGGGGCCGTCGGTCCGTGCTGGTGCTGACCTCGCGTCTCGCCAAGCCGACAAGAAAACCGTTATCATAACGAGAACCCGGATAGAGCACACACCTTGTTTGACCCCGGGGGTGGAAAAGAAAAAGAAAAAAAACCTGAGACGGCCGAGGGGTGCGTTCCTTTCCGCCATGTTCATGTCATGTCATGTCACGCCATTTTTGTTCTCGGTTCACTGGTTCTCACTCTGCACTTTCTCTACATACAGTAGTAAGTTCTGGCTGAAAATTTCCCCTAAAATGGCCGTTCTATCATACTGTATCATACTCGAGTACGGTGAATGAGGGCGAAAATTAAAAAAAGGGTTTTTTATATTATGAGTACACTGGCTCCGTAAAAGTTTTTTAAGTGCTTGGGTCTTACGCTAAGACGTATGTATACAAGGTAAAAAAAATACAACCGAGCTTATGATACCAGGAGAGGCGACTTCAACGTCCTAGCGTGAGGTCTGGTTATTCCACACTCAACTCCACATTCCCACACGTGTACTGTACTAGGTAATTTGTGTATCGCGATAGTGGGATAAAAAATAAAAAATAAAAAACAAATCTGAAGAAAAGGAATAAATTACAATTCAAAAAATGGGGAAAGAAAATCTTCATCTCATCTCTGTCTCTTTCTTTGCTTGGCTAATTTAAATCGAGAGATGCGATGGGTTTACCTGCGGCGGCGGAACCGCTTAGCCTTAGTGACTTCGCGACAGGAGCCGAGGATGCAGTGGTGCTCGCCCTCTACCTTAACCTCAGCGTTGCCGGTGGCAGCTGGGAGATGTTAGATCGGGTTCTGACTGATCTAGGTTATGGGTTACGAGGAGGGGTACTTACCAGCAGCAGTCTTGGAAGTAGCGGTTCCCTTAGCACTGGTGGAAGCAGCGGCCCCACCAGATGGCTTGGGCTTAACTACAACGGTAGCGTTTCCAGCAGCAGCAGTTCCATTTCTTGCATCCTCACCCGCAACGGCACCCCCGGCACCAGCCAATGCAGAGGCTCCGACGGCGATCAAGTTTTCCTGGCCGGGAGAGTTTTGGGTGTACCTCGAGTTGAACTTGACAACAGACTTGATTTCGTTGTACGTCTTGACGTTGAGCGGGAGAGGCTTCTCAGTAACGAGGAAGGTAAGCCCTTCGGCACAGGGAGGGGTGGTCAAGGACCCGGTATACTGGAAGAGAGGGGTTGTCTGGACGTGGTTGATAACTTCGGCGAACTTTAGAGGACCGGTCTCAGTTACTGTGCCGGGGGTGGCAATCTTGGCGAGGTTCTCGGTGACCGCGCTCAAGAGCTCTGTGGTCGCCCCATCTTCGGACAGTTGGAAGGTCAAAGCTATAACCACCAATGCTCCGGATCCGTCTATTTTTTTAAAAAAACAAAAAACAAAAGATGTTAGAATCCATCACATACCAGGATCGAACAAGAAGAAAATTCTTACCTGCAGCTTCGTGAACCATATGTATCTCCAATGGAAAATACTCCTCAGCAACTCTATGCTCACTCGGCGTGTGGAAATGGAATTGCTGCAAGCTGAAGTCCTTTCCGCCGAAAGTTGTTGTACCATTGCAAATGACCTCCACGGTTGTCCCCAGGTTCTCGAACTCCGCCGCCTCCACGTCTTTAATAACCATTTTTGGAGCTTCCTGCGCGAGCTGGATGGTACTATCGATGTTTATGGGTGACTGCACTTTTGAAGTTGCACAAGCAGAGTTCTCCGCAGAGAGTGCTGCCCAGTTGAGAGGGCCCTGAAGCCCCACATACCCAAAGTTCGAGACCTCAACAGTGGCGCCTTCGGCACGAGGGAACAGACTCGTCCCGTACATACAATTCGCCGAGGAGAGGATCGGAGCAGAGAGCGCTGCCGCAACAAAAACCAATTGTTGTGTATACATCTTTGCTGGGGATTGCAGGGCCGGCTGCTGGAATTTGGACAAAAGAGATATGAGGGAGGAAACGAAGAATTGAAAGGAAACAAAAGACAAGTGCCTGCTGTCGACTTGAAGAAACAGGTAACCAAGGCACAGCCGGTTTCGAGAAATGAAATACAAGGAAAGGTGAAAGAGGAAGCAAACGAAGGAAGCCAAAAACCCCACAGAAACCCGCACAGGAAGAAGAATGATGGAGGGAGGACTGAAAAACGCTGGAAAACGTCCAAAGATATCCTCCTCTCCCTCCGGATTCGCCAAGGGATTCGAACATAACGCTTCAGACGTGTGTGTATATTTTTCCAGTTCTTGAAGCAGCCAAGCAACTTGGCAGGAGAGGCTTTCCGTAGGTACATACGCACTCTGGGCGGTGCAATCACTTAGTTGTAGGGTATTGGTGGGCTTGCGACGCAATTGTGTTTTATGCTCGTAATTGGCAGCGTATTACAAGAAGTAATTGCTACTCTCTAGGGCGGCAAACCCACAAAGGTCAACCGCATACCCAGCCTCGGCAGCAAGGTGGGGGCAGGATAGACAAACAGAGCGCTATAGAAGCGACATTCCCCAGCTGGAGCCTGTCCGTCCTTGGCGGAGAAGGAGGGCTACTCCTGAGCAAGGATCCGGCATCCGATCGACAGTGTAACTCCCATCCGCTCCCGCAGATATCGACAGATCTGAGCCTCCCTGTCCCCACTGGCGGTCGGGTACTTGTTACAGTACAAGTACTTGAACGTCCAGGCTCGGGTAGGGTGAGAGTGATTGGTAGTCAAATTTTTGGTTATGTACCAAAAGAAGAAGTATTTAGTAACTACTCGAGTAGGTGCAGTGGCAAGGGGGCAGGGGGTGGGCGCCTGTCACCGTTGATGTTTCGGGACGCCTGGCCAACAGCCATCCTTGGCTTCTGTCTTGGAGACTGGAGACTTCTTGTTTCAATATTCCTGCCCAAAACTTGGTCCAATCCGACCAGTTTTCCCAGGAAGGACGTAAAAAAGGCTCTTTTTCTAGCATTTCGCACTTGTGAAACCCATCCACCCCTTCCTGAACCACCTCAGATAGTTGCAGAACATTATCGAGCTATAGCTTCTATAGCGTAGACAATGCCTGTATTTTCGGATATGCTGTTGGATCCTCGTAGAAACCTTAACGCGTAGCGGGCCTCATGCCCAATACTTGTTGAACTCATGCCCCAATCCGGGAGACGGGAAGCCGAGTGCCCATCAGAGCCTGAAGGAATTTTTCTCTTTTTTTTTTTGATACCCGCATACTCGAGTACTCCCGTGATATTCGACAAAGTGGCCTCGGAGAGTTGTCCATACCCTCTAGATCATTTACTTCATATCCAAAGACTTCCTCAACCCGGGTTTTCCCCCAGCAGAAGTGAGCCTAACCGCCTTAAGGGTGTGTGTGTGGTGTTATCCTCTGTTGTGGAAGTACCAGTTCCCGGTACTGGTACTCTAGGACGGTACCGTAGGATGATGCGGAAATCTTGGCGTTTCCGGGGCCTAAGCCCTGCCATTCGTGGTTAACTACCGGTATCATAATAATATTAATCATAACATGCGAAAAGTTACTGCTATCATAGCACGACAGCCAGCTATTTTTGGATAAACCGTCCCTTGTGTTTGTCCGCATTAATAGACCCGACGCAGGGCAGGGCGTTAGGCGGGTTGTGGAGAGTCATCGTTTATTCAACCTATCCTACCGTGACGGGGTGGGTTTTCGAGACAATGAACTCGAATGTGGCCCCCGCCCGGGAAATAATCGTTATTCGCGAGAATACATTTCAAAATATCATGTACAAGTACACTCTGTAAAAAAAAAAAATTTGGTAAAAATTACGGGAAAATTATCGAAAATATATTTAAGAGGGGGGAGGCTAGATTATTATTATTATTATTTTTCCTCGGTAACAAAAAATCAGGGGGGAGAGGTTGGCATAGCTATGTATGTTATTGCTTTCAAAATAGTGTGCTTGATTTGACTTTCTGTGTAATTTATTGCAAGATTGCTGGTGAACTGACTCGTGGCTTGAAACGTGCCAATGTTCCTCGTCTAACACAACATTGCAACTACAACCATTTATTTAGCCGCCAAACCACTTACAATGACACAGCAGGAATTGTGAGGAGAAAAGAAGAAAAAAAACAAGCTGAGGAACAAAAAGCCTTTAAGGTTTTGAGTTCTCCTTATTCCATGTTATATATCTTTTTCATTTTTTTCTTTCTTGGAGGGGTTTTATTGTACGCCTTGGAGGAGGAGGAGGAGGTCACAGCTTGGAAACTCTGCCATGCTATATCACAGTATCTTACACATAGAACCCCCGTCCCCCGTGACACAATAAGCGATCGATCTTATAGTACGGGTACACTACTTGTACGAGTACAGTACAATACCGGTAAATGGCTTTTTATATGATACTCGGGACTGGAACTCGGCAGCGGTTGTGAGTCCTTAAACTAGAGCCCGAAGAGGAAGGAAGGGGTGGGGCTTTGATCTTGGGGTTGACTTTGCAAAAAAGGGTTTTCGGGTGGCGGGCCGAGCTCAGGGGGAGGGGGGGGCACGCAGTCGTTACAAACCCTTTTTTTGGGCAATAATACTGGCGGAGAGTGAGATCCATTATGGAAGCTAAGTATTTGGTACCGTAGCTGTACTGGCTATTAACGAAGGAAATTAGTTATCCCTGTGGAAGCGACGAACAATCGTACGGGGAATATGGATGTCTATGACTTAGTTTTGGGTCTCTTAAACGCTGCAACTTAACTGGTGAAGAAGAAAAAAAAGGCTTCCAATTTCAGCCCAAAATATCTTGTTGCAAATTGTAGGAGGTTTGTCTTTGCTACCAAGATAGGATGGTACTAGTACTAATAGGGAAGTACGGGAAACAGGGGTTGGCAAATATACTCGGGTAGGGTAAGTTGTGGCAAAAAAATATGCGCTTATCTGAGCGCTCATACAAAATCACCACCCCCGCGCCGAGTGCCTCCTCCCCGTCCTAAAAATATCAGAGCTTTACTCGGGTACCGTACTCGTAGCAGGCAAGAGGTATCCAGGAACAGGGATTTGAAGAGTACTCGAGTATAGTAAAAGGTCCTTGCATAATACAGACTCTCCATTCGTAATATTGAATAAAACGTCTTGCCTGCTTCGAGCGCTTCATTCTGGAGGCACCCCCCCCATTTCCCGCCCCCGAAACAAAGAAGACTAGTCTGTAGTAGGGAATAGATGGAGTTGTCGTTCCTGAGAGGTATTCAATAGATTTATTTATCCTGGTATATGATGGCATGCTATGAGCGGAATGCTGCCGTTTTTTGTAGTTTCGGTGTGCAAATCTTAGAATTCCTACGAAACTCAGCTGATTACTGATTCCTTCCCTTCCTCCCCGGTCATCTATTAGAACCCTGCAAATTCTAGCAATCGTTGTTCTTGTCTTCATATTTCCCGAGCTCTGTATCAGTTGCCTTCTTGACCTTGTTATTGTCGTTTTTTTTGGACCGGTGTTTGCCTCGTATCATACTGCGAGACATGACCGGAGACGAAGGTAAAACGCCTGGCTGATCTTCCCAGTATAATAGGAGATATGATGTGTATGGGGGAAGAACGCTTATTGAATTAGATCGACATAAATCTAAATATCTAGAGAATTCCCGGGGGAATTCTATGCCTTGGAGTTGCTGCTCTTGTCGTTTTGCTAATATCAAGGGTGTATACCACGGTGATATCAGACGCGCTGATTAACCCTTCTCCTACAAGGATAGAGGGATCCATAGCAGTAGCGAGGTAACGCCCTGAGTAATGTTTTCCATATCTCCAGGTCGGTTAATGATCGGAGGGTGCGAGGAATATTGCACGAGGGAAGAGTGGGAGTGAGTAAGTGTAGCGGGTGACCGACTGTGGTGGGTGAAAACAAAAGTTGTTGATGGAATGTCCCACTGTTAACCGTTCTTGATTGTTTCCTCACTAGGAGAACAAAGGATACGGAGTAGGGGGTAGTTGCGTGTGCTTTTTTGGCGACACCTCCCCACGATACTAGGGATCGTCATCGGAAAGTGAGTCCTGATGCCACTAATTCCATAAGATCCAACTTGCCAACACTCAGCGCATCACTGGTATCTGCTGTTAAAGAGCAGAAAGTATGTGCATAGAGAGGTCTGCGAGGCCAGAAATACCGCGCATACTTGACATTGAAATACTGGAGTCGTGACTAGCTACATCATGTGTTATTGGTGTCGACGCAAGACTTGGCTACACTCGGCTTCGCATATATACAGATCAGAACTACTTCCAAGTGGTCCCAAGGAATCAGCAGCATAGACCAATGTCAAGAAAAATCTCGATTGGTCTTGATTGACGCGAAATGGACGTGTCATGTGGGCCATCGAGTGTGAGCAGAAATCCTACGATACTGGATAGGGGAAGGGGGATCGGGGGGGGGCGGGGGTGGGGGAAGTGTGTTCCATTGAAAGATATCCGAGCCAGTGAAAGGGCCTCTTTGTATGCCACCCAGGTAGGACTATCAACGCTGCAGCTAGTGTGACGATTTTCGGGTGCGAGGGGAATATACTTCTTGGGAGTATGAGAATACAGCGGAATACGTTACTGTTTTGTCAGAACCTCGAGCTGTTTATCTTAAACAAAACTCAAATGCTGCACGCGATCTGGAGGGGATCAACAGGATATGGGGGTCTCCATTCAGTCGCTCAATTGCCACCTCACCATTGATCTTATAGGAAAGTATCACATCCAGCGGAGCGTCCTGCTCTGTATCGGAGGCGCTAATTATATTATGGAAACGCAGACGATGCTCTCAACAAAAACAATTGCAAACATTCCATAACAGCTCAATTCAGTTCTGAGGCATTATCTGCATGTGGCGAATGCTTCGCAGGTATGATATCGTGTCCCCGCTCTGATACTCGCTGTTCGGCCTATATGCGATTCGGCGGTGGCAAGCACCCGCCGTAGGCAGGATAGATAGACGGGAAAAGGCTTGGAATGTATCGCATATCTACTTTACAACAAATTACTTGGTGGGATGTTCGATAACCTATCGCGATGAAGCCGCCCATGCCGTCTCTTTAGCGTTTAATCCAAAGCCGCCGGGACCGTCACGTACAATCACTCGCTGCAGGGCGGACCAACCACCTTACCCCCACTCACTCCATAAGCGTCTTCGATAGAGTTCTTAGGCTCCCCATTTTTCCTTTCGTGTGCAATTTGCCTGTTCGCAAACCGCAATTTCGTCGAGTGCAGGCGGCAGACAACATTTAAGTCTGCAGTACAGCCACCGACGAGGCTGGGGCAGTGCAAAACCTGCATAAGAAAAAAAAAATTAGGGTTCTTCGAGTCCGCACTCCAGTTTGAGACCAAGGACTATCTACACCCGTGGAAGCTCTGAATCTGCAGACATAGTGAGGGGCCTTAAGTTATCGATGGGGAGTGAATATTTGCAAACGGGTCGCCAGGTGGAGTGGGTGACTGAGCTACCATACTCTGCAAGGCCGGGTAGTAATGGTAGGCGTGGAGCAGTCATGGTCGGGATATCCCCAACGACCGTTGTTCGAACCTTCTTCGTCGAAAAAACCGCATTTGCAGGATGAACATGTGCTGACGCTTTTGTGCTTTCCAAGTTATATCTTCAGGCTTGAAAGGTAGAATGGAGTTGTTATAAAACCCGCCACAATGTCTCATGCTTCGAGAGTTCAACTTCCCCCCAGAACACAACAACGAAATTACCACACCTTGATTACGGAAAAGATAAAATAACCTTTTACGAAATAACCGCGAAAGATATTGAAAAACGCCCGCAATTCGAAATGAGAGAAATTCAGACCATCCCCAGACGTTTTATCCCATATGCACGTCTCAAAGCATTCCTTGATAGTCTCTTCCCGAACGACTATTCGATTACGGTTAGGGTTCCTGTTCAATTTTTGTGAAAAAAAAGTTGACACAAGCTGGTGCGCGCAAGATCATCGAAGAGCTTTACACTGTCAAGGTCCCCAGAAAGCTCGCGGATGTAAGTTACCACTAGCTCTTTGGGACTAGGTAGCGCAGAGATAACATGAGACTAGAGCGAAATCGACACCCTTCAGGAGGACGAGGAGTAATTGGAACGGAATACTCTAGCCCACTGGGGGTGTTGGGGCTACACGGGGCATCTTTGGCGCATTTGGCAAGAAAGAATATAAGTACGAAATTGGGTTTGGGGGTCAGAGTGGTTGCATCTTGGGTCGCTCTTGGCTATCCTGTCCCTTGAATCTCGGGGGTTTTTTTTTGGGTTATGTCTTTTCTTATGCAACAGGCTTTAGTAGAGGGATGGATTAGGTGTCCTTTTCATTGATGATTTCGGTGGGGTCTTGGTGTTTCCGGCGGAGTGGCTAAGGGAGTCTAAGGGGGGAGTAGGGGAAGAAGGTATTGAGTGGAGCTTGTTTGATGCTAGGTTTTGGAGGACAAATGAATGAAATATTTGGTAAAAATGCCTCTAGATGTGAGCTCTACGCGTGCTTGATGTTATGCAGAACCGTGCCCAAAGGTTCTACTCTTGGAAATGTGAGGACTGAAATATGAATGCAGTGCTTTGATAGATTGCGGTAAAGTAGTGTATGATTTTAGGTATCATACTGAGGGTTCATATTACCTATAGGTGTATGCCCCAATGAGAAGGGGTTTCAGCACTGGAAGATTGATGCATCGGGTATTCCAATGGCCTCTCGCCATAGGAGCTGGGAAACTGAGTTTACAAATAGTACTGTGCTAAGGGACCGGGTGAGGGACTTAATGTGAAATTCGAGCGCCAAGAATTCAGGGTCCAAGTCTATTCTGAACCACTTCGCTGGGCTCGCCTAAGCATTGGAGGGGAAGAAAAACTTCACTTTCTTTGGCAGGTTGAGGCCCCTCATTCTAGGTATCGAGAGAGTGTGTGGTGTTGTTCGCGACAGGGGTCAGTTGTTGGCAGGTGTCGCTTTGGACCTTAACCTAGGGAATCCCGGCTCAACAGTTATCATGACAAGGGTCTCTTGCTTAGTAATATACAGTACTCAAGTACGAGTATACTAAGAGTGGCCGGAAGGCACTCGAGCACTCGACCAATTGCAAATAAGTGAAAACAGCATCATAGTAAAAAGAAGAGAGAAATGGTAAGACAGAGTAGAGTAGGGATTGAAAGATATAAAATGAAGAGCATAGTACGGTTGCCCACCAATGAAATCCAAGCCTGAATCATCGTCCTGTAAGGTACCCTACTGTACCACCCCTCACTGACGACGTGAGAGATTCTTCGTACGATACTTGGCCGGTGGAATATTATTCGGTACTTCATAAAAGCCCTTCTCAAAAAGCTGGGGAAAGCACTCGAGTACGGTGTTTTTCAAATACTGATTTAGCTGGCAATGGCGCAAGAGCGGTCATGGAAAGCGTGGCTTAAAGAGGCAAGTGAAAGTGAACCTTTCCCTGGAAATTAAATAGTGGGGGTTTTGGCAGAAACAAGGCCCTACCGGAGGTTATCGTCAAAGTCTAACTCAAGAGGGCATCTTTGTCGCAAATCTCGCTCGCCTATCGCTCCGCATGTTATTTGACTGTTCTAGGGCCATTTTCAGTTAAACCAAATTACTGGTATGTGGTAGTCTATCTTGAAGGGGAGCCATGAGAGATCGAGGTGCATTAACCCTCATACTGCTATTGACCTCCCGTCGCCCATTTCACCGGCACTTTAATCATGATTCCTCGCCAGTGACATGACTACGACACTTACTCGTCACCCATCGCGAGCAGCGCTGAGAAAGAACATCTTGTCTGCGTCTGGTCTGCGCAGCGAGCTGGAAAAACAAGGCACTTTGGAGAGGTAATTAGGGTTCAATCTTATCTTATCAGTTCAATCTAATTCTATCACCCTATCACACATTCTCATCCATTATCAATCAGTTTCCAAGGATCACGAGTTGTTTTTGTTGGGCTTGGCGGTTCTGCGGCCACTCAACGCGGTGTGAACGTGCTGGGTGACGCGAACTTTTTTTTATCCTTCCTTTCAAACTAACCACCCCTCACACCTCTTATCGCATCCTTACAGACTCGTGCCACCCCACCGCTCTGCGCATTCGGATTCATTTCATTTAACACTTCATCTCTTAACAACGGAAGTACCTCTTGGTGGCAGACTTTGGGAGATGCCTTCGTTGGTGCACAAGCGCTCTACGCAGCACTTTACGGATAACTCCGGGCCTGAAGGTCTACCATCTCGGGAGTCCTTAGTTCCCGGCGGAAATCCAAAGCGTGTTCGTATCATACCTGAGGAAATGTTCTCCGACGATGAATTTGGTGAGGATCAAGATGGCGAGGATAGCGACGTGCTTGTGAAGCCAGATATGGATGGAATCCGTCTTCCGTCGGAGGCTGATTCAGATCTGGAAGAGGAGGAAGCCATGAGTCATGGAGGAGGCGAAATAGAGCGGAATATTCAACCTTTTCAGCCTGGAAGCATTGTTAGAATTAAGGCTGAGAATTTCGTCACCTACACGGCTGTTGAATTCCTTCCGGGCCCAAACTTGAACATGGTTATCGGGCCTAATGGAACGGGCAAGTCGACCATTGTCTGTGCTATTTGTCTTGGATTGGGCTCTAGCCCGGCAGTGAGTTTCTCTCTTTGGCGATTCTAGGAATTTTAGTGATTTATGGTGTATTGGTGATAGAATCTTGGCCGAGCAAAGGAAATTTCGGAGTTCGTCAAACACGGCTGTGATACGGCTGTCATCGAAATCGAATTGCAGGGAAAGGAAAATGAGAGAAACCCAATCATTAAACGGAAGATTGGACGAGAAAACAACACCTCCACATTTACGCTCAATGGTAGGCTACAACTGATGAATGAGGGATCTATTCTTTGAGTGTTGAGGTATGCTCATATGTTGCTGTTAGGTTCGCCTAGTACGCCTGGGAAAATTACGAAGCTTGTAAAATCCTACAACATCCAGATAGACAATCTTTGCCAATTTCTTCCTCAGGACCGTGTTGTTGAGTTCGCTGGCTTAACGGCTATTGATCTATTGACTCATACCCAACGGGCCGCGGCACCCCCAGAGATCCTTGGTCATCACGAAAATCTCAAGAAGCTTGGTAAAAACCGAAAGGAGTTGCTAAATGAGTTAGAAATCGACCGTAATCAGTTGGCATCAATGGAGGCGCGACAGGCTGCTTTACAGCAGGATGTTGAGCGCCTACGGGAGAGACAAGAGATTATTAAAAGGATCGAGCTGCTGGAAAAGGCCAAACCCTTTGTTAAATACCGAGTGGCGAGAAGTCTAGCCAAAGATGCCAAAGATGCAAGCAAGGTTGCTGAACGGGAACTCCGCGAGCTTGAGCAGCAGGTCGAGCCAATGACTGAGGCGCCCAAGGCAAAGCGCAGATATCAGAAGGCCCTTGAGAGGTGCGTGGTGGCAAGGAAGAAGGAACTTGAAGCCAAAGAGGCAGCAGTTACAAAGTTCAAAGATGATGTTATAGGGAAAGCCGATGAGAAGATAACAGACATTACCGATAAAATGGATGCAGCTAGATCGGCGGAACAGACTCGGAAACAGCAGATAGTGCGAGAAAAAGAAAAAATTGCCAAACTTAAGAAGCAATTAGAGGAGGGTCCCCCAGAAGTCGATCTGGCCTATTATAACGGGAAGATTGTAAGGATCCTTGATTCCGTGGCGGCAAGTTTAATTTTGACTAATAGGTTACACAGAGTGATAGCAATCATGAGGTTAGAGACATGAAAGCGAAGATCGATGACATTGACTCAGAGATCAGACCCATGGTTGAGAGGGCGAATCAGATTACCGGTCAAATAAGTCGGAAGAACAAGGAGTAATTCCCCTGTCACGCTCTTGTGTGGCCTTTCTCTAACGGGGGGCAGTCTTCAGGATTTGAATTCGGTTATTGGAGTTCGTGAGAGAATGCTTGAACGCATGAGCAGGGATACCCATCAAGTTTGGCAGTGGATCAAAACCCACCAGGGTGAATTCAGCCAAGAAATACTTGGTCCCCCAGTGTTGACCTGTAATGTTACCGATCCCAGATACGCCGATGTTGTTGAATCGCAGCTCGGCAAAAACGACAAGCTTGCCCTTGTGGCACAGAACAAAACCGATTATCGGAAGTTATTGGATGTGTGTTTTGGTGCTGGTCCTGAGAGTCTAAAGTTGCGCGATGTTACCATCAGGGAAAATTCCAATGTCCCCATTCCGCCTTTGCCGATGGCATCAGAAGAAGCGCGAGGGTTGGGGTTTGACGGTTTTACTATCGACTTTATAGATGGACCAGCGCCCGTTATATCAATGCTGTGTCAGGAATGCCGCATTCACACAACGGTATGTTCATATATGGCTCAGGTTCGAAATCACATACCTAATTTTTCGGAGCATAGCCTATAAGTTTCAGAGAGTTTACTGCTGTCCAAAATAAAAACATGGAGAGTACCAGGATTAATAGATGGATCACTGGGCGAAATATGTACACATTGCGGAGACGTTATGGCCAAGTTATGACAAACGTATCCTCGATTCGCAATGCTCAAGCCTTTGCTGCGCAGCAGGTTGACACACAAGCAGAGCAGGAGATTCGTCGCTCCATTGGAGAGATGGAAAGTGACTTGGAGGATGTCAAGAGAAAAATAGAGGAGCTGAAGGATTCAAGGGCTACATTTGTTACCAAATATAAGGCGGCGCAGGCTGCCAACCAAAAGATCAAGACGGAAAAGGTTGCAAAGCAGCATGAGGCAGCAAAGTATGTCAAGCTTAAGGCGACTCTAGCAAGTGCTGAGGAGGATCTCAAGAGGAAGATGGGAGGCGGGGAAGACTATAAAGGGAGCATGAGAAGATGGAAGTCACAGAAAGAGGAACTTGTGATGGAGAGGGCAGTTGATGCACAAAAATTCGCAGTAGGTTGTGTCCATTGCCTTATTGGTCGCAAAACTAACAATTGTGAAAGAACCTTGCGAAAGGTCTTGTGGCGATCCATAACGAGTTAATCTTGTGCCAGATTAGACTTGCAGAGGCAGGCTCGGATGTCGAGACCTTGCAGAGGAGGATCCAGGATGTATTACGAGACCTTGAAACTAAGAAGACTGAATCTGCTGATCTCGCAAAACATGCAACTGAATGTGCCGCCCGTGCTCGCGCGCTTCAAGGTGCCTGTCGCAAGATTATACAGGGACTCTCTCCCGAAGAATCAGAATTCATGAACCAGATTCCTCCCGAAAAGAACGGCGAAGATATCGAGACAGACATTGAAGCCGAGAGTGCCCGACTCGATTTACTTCACGAAGGAAACCCCAACGCCATTAAACAATATGAAGACCGTGCAACCAGAATTCGGAACCTCGAGGATAAAATTGCTGAGCGAGAAAAGAACTTCCAGAAACATTCTGCTGCTATAGCTGAACTTCGGGGTAAATGGGAGCCTGTAATTGACCGCCTTGTTGCAAAAATTTCTACCGCCTTTTCAAAGTCCTTTGAGAAAATCAACTGCGCTGGCGAGGTCCGTGTGCACAAGGAAGAAGACGAATACGATAAGTGGGCTATACAGATTTTGGTCAAGTTCAGAGCAAATGAGAGTTTGCAGATCCTGAACAATCAGCGTCAGAGTGGTGGCGAGAGAGCTGTCAGCACAGTTTTCTATCTAATGGCGCTGCAGAGTCTTGCGCGTAGTCCTTTTAGAGTTGTTGATGAAATTAACCAAGGGATGGATCCTAGAAACGAGCGACTTGTCCACCATAGGATGGTTAGTATTGCTTGCCAAGAATATACCTCGCAGTAAGTCTTTCCTTGATATATTCTCTAACGCGTGAGATATGCTAAAAAGCGGAATTTTGTAGGTATTTCTTGATCACCCCCAAACTCCTACCTGACCTCTCCTACCACAAGCGGATGAAGGTCCATTGCATCTTCTCTGGCGATTGGCTCCAGGAGGACACAAGGTTGGACCCGGACAAATACCTTAGAATCGGGGCTAGGTTGAAAACAACGGCACATTAAGCGTCTCTTTCTTAGAGTGTCATTTAAACCACTGGGGTGAATGGCTTGTTTCCTTTTCCCATCACTCTTTTTATTTCTATTTACTGGACGGTTGTCTTGCGCATATATTACTTCTTTGTCTGTTCGTGTCTGGAGTACTTACCACCTGGAGTTTCATCTTCCCTGCTTGGTCAGGCGTTGAGTACGACCTCGAAACGGGTTTTAAATCTAGTTGTGCTTGATTTTCGTTTCACTCTTTGGTTCTGGGATGATTTTGTTACGATAATTACAATACAGTAGGCTTAGTCAAAATTACCAATTTCCTGGCATGCAATGTTACTACTTGTCTGACGACGTGACAGTAAAATGTTATCTCTGGGCCATACAATTGTGCAATCTTTCGTTGACCTTGGCTGAAGCTTGGGTAAATTATCATAATTATGATATAGAAATGAAAATCTGTTCCTGGGAATGTCTTGGCTGACGACCTACCGGTAACACACGCTGCGGTCAAACCATCCCGGCAACAGACTCGTTACACTAATTTCCATGCCTGATTGGAAAGAAAAATGAACATGTGAAAGATTGAAACTACTCCACTTTCTGCGTAGACCCTATCATGACCGCCGCGTGTCAATTTTTCTAGTCTTACTCGAGTAGTCTAAATCAAGCTCCAGACTAACTTATTCCTTACTATCTGATCCCCCCACAAGACTGTCCCCCTCCTCCCCCCCGCTTACAACCACCATCCTCTCCTGGCTTCCAGATTAGATATCGTGATATTGGGATGTCACCAACAGCACCAGCTGCGGAAGAAGAACCTCCACCCGCCTCTTCCACAGCTTCCACTAATGTTGTAATGT
Organism: Tuber melanosporum; assembly: GCF_000151645.1. Classification (NCBI taxonomy): domain Eukaryota; kingdom Fungi; phylum Ascomycota; class Pezizomycetes; order Pezizales; family Tuberaceae; genus Tuber; species Tuber melanosporum. Next base: position 34,718 of record NW_003298773.1, read on the forward strand.
CAACTCCGCACCCCGCTTCTGGTCCTACCCTGCTGCCAGCACCAGTTGCCTCGCTAGTTTCGCTGATATCGAGATCGACGACTGCGTCTATTCGGCTAGGGTCGATTATCGGCGGGACAATTCTCGACTCGGCACGGCTTGGGACACTTACGGGGTTGGAGATTGGGAGAGCTGCTGCGGAGGGAATTTTGGCTAGAGCAGGGAGGGATGTCCGGGATGATGGATGGGCTGATAGAAGCGTAACTATCCATCCTATCCCATCCGTAGCAAAGCAGGAGAGTCTGAATTATTAGCTCGGGGCAGATAAACTTTGTCAGATCGTCAATATCACTCACGCAGCTTCTACTATCTACCGGCTTCGAAATCGGCTTGACCACACTTACTACTGTTAGTGGCCTTGCGGAAACCTACGTTCTCACCCTTGATTCTATATTCGGAAGCACGGAGAGTTCGCGGGCAATTTCCGCGATCGTAGCATTGATTAAGAAGGAAATTGAGGAGAATGAAGCGGGGGAAGGAAAGGTTGGAGTGAGCGATTTGGTGATTGGATTGTCTTGCTTTGCTATACTGCAGATGAAGACTAAGAAGAGGAGGGAGCTTGAGATTAAGATGGACTTGGAATGGGATGAGGTGGTTGAGGATATTACGGACGTAGCTAGGAGGGGCGAAAACACAGCGGTTGCAGTTTATGGCCAGGCTTCGGGGGACGAGACGGGAGGATCACCGCCTGCTTTGATGTTTCAAAGCTTTCCTGAGTGAGTTACAGAATCACTCTTTTTTCTCGGTCTTTGATATTGATTTTACTAGGTCTGCGGATATATCTGTGACCACCTCTTCAACTACTACGAACACTACGACTATTGAGGTTATTGGTTCTAACCCGCCAGACTTTGCTCCCCCTCCAGGCGCAGTAGTTCTGTCCGAGAGCTCCCAGCACGATGCATCTCGGCCTCACTACCGGATCGTTTATGAGACGACTACGAAGAAGTCGAGTAATAGGCGGATGAAGCGGGAAGAAGGGGCATTTGTCGAGATACCCTCGGAAGAGCGGGGTAGGATTTTGGGTGAGATTGACGCACCTCCACCCCCACCCCCAAAGGAGAAAGGAAAGAGGGAGCGAGTGACGAAAAGGTCGGATGAATCGCAACCCCACGGAAGGTCTGGGTCTGCTGGATTTTTGGATGTCCCAATCGAAGCTAATCAACGGAAAAGGATTACTGCATTGAGTAATTCGTCTGGTGATCCCAAAAGGAATAAGGAAAGGAGTAAGGATAAAGAGGGGCGCCGGAGTTCTAAGAGGCCTGTTGCTCCTCAGGGAAAGGAAAAGAAGAAAAAGAATTTTGTCTCCCAGTCCCTCCTTCCTCTTGGAAAATCGAAGGAGTCCTCTTCGGAGGATGGGGGCTTGTTACTAGGAGCCGATTCACCAGAACTTCGCTTCATTGAGAGTCATGCACGAACGTCTTCAAGAGGCGGGATTTTTCGCCGGGAATCCTCGGTTTCAAAGTCGAGCGGCACTTCAAGTGCTCAACAGCGGGATTCTTTGCTAGGGAGGGCATCCACATCCCCACATCTCGGCCAAGCGGATAATCACATGTCACCAGGCCACTCCCGAAACGGGTCCTACACACCATCGATATACACCATTCATACGTCGCACTCCCAAACCTCACTAACCTTGGAATCTTCTACCCCGCTCGTATTCCCTTCGGGCCATCTAATAGAAAACCTTTCTAAATATATGCGGTTTGCATCAGCGTCATATGGCCAGAAGTTCTTGCGCTTATTTGGTATTGGAGATGCCCCAGCGGCATTCCCCGCTACTGCCAGTCATCACGCGGAGCATCACTCGTTCTCATATCATACGAGTTTACCAGTGGACACTATTCTACTCTCGTCGTTTACGGATCCAGGCGGTGGATATGATATAGATGGTGAGGTGAACACCGGAATTCCACTTGTTCACTTTGTTGCGGTGGATCACGGGGCACAGGCGATTGTGGTGACCTGCAGAGGAACACTTGGACTTGAAGATGTATTAACTGATTTAACCTGTGAGTACGCGGACTTGTGGCTTCGGGGAACCAAATATCGGGCCCACAAAGGAATGTTGAACAGTGCGCTGCTCTTGATTAAAAAGGATTCTCGGCTCTTGAACACTATCAAATCCTCCCTTGAGAAGTTTCCTGGGTACGGTCTTGTATTATGCGGACACTCACTTGGGGGTGGCGTTGCTGCAATTCTCGCAATTCTACTATCTGCCCCTTCGGGATCTTCTCCAGGGCCCTATACCACCACTAACGCATACATACAACTATTACATTCCTCTAGTCTACGGATCCCGGAAGGGCGTCAAATCCACTGCTACGCCTATGGGCCTCCAGCTTGTATTTCGGAGCCATTGCGTCGACGCACCTGCTCATTAATCACCTCTGTCGTCAATGGCAATGACTGTATCCCAACCCTCTCCTTTGGTATAATCAGAGACTTCTGGACCGTCGCCGTGGCATTCAAAACCGATACTCAGGGGACCAAAGCCGAGATTAGAAGCCGCATCCTCCAGGGTCTAACAAGCGGCAATGTCTCTAGCATAATGGGCGATGGAGATGATTGGGCCTGGAGCGTAGTTAAAACCTGCCGAGCGGGTATGTTATCTGAAAAGTTGGCGCCCCCGGGGAAAGTTTATAAAGTTCAGGGGGAGAGGGTCTTCATTAAGGATGAAGGTGGCGGGGGGAATGGTGGTATGAAGAGTAAGTGGAGGGTTAAGGGCTGGAGGGTTAGGGATGTTGAGAGGTGGTTTGGCGAGGTGGGGTTCGGCGGGGGTATGTTTGGAGATCACAATCCTGGGGAGTATGAGCGTGTCTTGGAGTTGTTGGCGAGGGGGTTGTGTGATGATTGATTGGTAGGTTGGACTACTAATAGAGGAGCCTGCGCATGGGAAATTTAGTGGAGTGTATTCTATTCGTGTGGCTTTGGTTGGGAGGGCTAGCATATCTGTTTTATGTATCCTTGGGGCGTACACAGAAATCAGAAATTCTATCTAAAATATGTCACGATGCTATGCAAAGTGTGCTCGGTGTTTGGAGTGACCTTGTCCAGGGCATCTCGTTTAGGATTAACCTCCATCTGCTATCACCGAATAACCATTAATCGTGAAGCATGACATCTCTCCATTGTGTAACTAGTTATATGACATTGCAGTTTCACGATTTTGAATGACGGGGACCCAATTTCGACATTCCATACTTAACCCCCAAATACACATAGAGGTGGATATCCGCATCAAGCTATAGACCTAAACATCACAGCACTCATCACCACCACACATCACATATTAAATTACCCATACACAAGAATTCACACATACCAACACAACACCGAAACGACACCCCCAAGACTCTTAAAAGGGTGCATCCCCCCTCTCACCTTCTCCCTCCCCTCCCCCATGCTCAAGCTAACCTCCTCCCCTTAGCTCCGCTTTCGCGCACAAAAACCACCCCCCTCCAAACCCCACGCTGTAAATCCTGAAAATCACCCCACGTAGGGCGCTCCCGCCCACATCACTGGCAAAGGAAAGGTTCTGCGTGAGCAACTGCGTGACGTGGGAGTATGAGAGATGACGGCGCAAGTGCGCGCTTTTCTGGGGCTTAGAGGTGATGGGGTCGATCGGCTTAGGGTTTCACTGTCGGTGGGGAGGAGGCTGTCATACTGCTAGTTGACATGGCGATTAGAGAAGTGGGTGAGAAGTGGTTTGGTGAGAATGGTCTTGTCTATCATATTGAGCTACCGGTATTATGTGGTACTTGGTGGGGGCTTTGGGGGTATTTAGCGGGGGCTGGGGGGTGGTCGCTAGGTGTGTGGCGAGGGTGGAATTGGTTGTCTTGGTTTTAGGTGTGGTTTTAGTCTAGTGGGGGGTGAGGAGTGAGGGTGAGAGCGGCGGCCTTGAGGGTTGGGTATTGTGGAGCTTGTGAATATGGACTTGTTTACAGGGTCTTGGATATTACGTTCTGTTTGGTGGGGAGTTTGGAGTTGGGTAAAGGAAAGAACATGTGGGCCAATGGATAAATTGGTTAATTTTTTGTATGGAAATCTCTATCGTGCATAGCGTGGGGTGGTCAGGAGCGGGTATGAATTGTTTTTTTTTAAGGCAGTTCGCACATGTCACGGGAGCTCTGGGGGGATTGTTTGTACATAGTAGTAGTATTTGGGTCTGTCTGTCTGTCTGTCTGTCTAGCATTGCATTTGAGAGATACCTTCGCCCTGGTCAACCTCTTCCATCAACACATCATCAAGATCATCCGTCTCGCAGTAGAGCTCTGCATCCCAAGTACACTTGCTGCCTGGATTTTCAAGGAGATCGACCTGATAAACCACTCACAAGTTAGCATGATTCAAATTAGCAAAATTAGCAACCCGAAATGATCAGATGAAGCTACACTCTCGCTATCCTCTTCACGCTCGTCGCACTCCGCCACACCGCCCAAACCACACCTTCCCTCACCAAGACCCCTACCCCTCGAAACGCCCCCCCTAACAGCAACCCTTGTCGGGGTAATAGCCCCCAGGTTATTATTCCCCCTCGCGCGAATACTCAGCCCACCTCTAGGCCTGCACAGCCAAGAATCCTCCCTATTCTCTCCCCGCCTTTCCCTCGGCTTCCCGGTCGGTTGGAATACATCGACCGGCTTGGTAAGGAATATGTGCCCTCCCGTACGTGTGCGCAGTTCCGCAGAGGACATTGTCTCCACATGGTCCGCATCCGAGAGGTGAAGTAGTATATTGACCGGGGACGAATCAGTGTTTCCTGTAGACTTTGAGGCGGCGGCGGTGTCACGTGTGTCCGGTGTGCGGAAGCGGTAGTGTTGAAGCTGTGACTGACTGTTGTCCGGTGTTTTGAAGAGGCGTGAGCTTTCCCGTGGCTGGTCTGTGGACATTTCGTCTTCGGTCCTCGGATGTTTGTAATTGTTGAACATTTTGGCTTCAGTTCTCGGATGTTTGTAATCGTTGAAGATGGGGTATCTGGGGAGTGAGAGGGATGAGAGGTAAGTGAAGAGGTGAGGGAGTAGGTAAATAAGATGCTCGATTTAGGTAGGTGGTTTGAATACCTTGGAAAGTTATATTGCTTTATACTCTCTTGAGTGTTGTGTGTCCTCCTACGCTGCAGGTGGAGGTTGTTCAAGAGGGAAGGATTATATAGAGTTATAGCGCATACCCAGGAGCCACGAGTAGTTTTTGAAGATCCTCTCAGGGCACTTTCCCCTCGCATATTTGTAGTTTACCACTCCCGCAGGCAGTCATGGAATAGTATTTCAGCATTAACACAGCTTGTTTCTCTGAGAGTGTCCTAGGGTCGATCTGTGATTAGACCATGCCCTAACGTCACGAAACATCACTCGTGTGAGTCTCCCAGTAGAGGTATAATAGGCCGTTTGGTAAGACGATAAAGATCAAAGCAAGCCAAATTTGCGAGTTTTCAACTAGCTTGGTGATATATCTCAACATATATAGATATTTTGAAAATCAACATTGGAGATAATTTTTTTAGCATGTTGAAGAATAATTCATATTTCAAGCTTTTGACCCAGAGTTGGTAACTATAATAATATCATACACCCACGTGAACTGGATAGGGTTTGTTGAAATACGATACCCTTCCCATATCGTACAAAAAACCCTCGTCTCGGCAGGGATCATACCCCGGGGAAAGAACATTCTGGCTTCACAGCTCTAGGAGAATTAAAGGGGGAAAAATCCCTGGCTTTTTTATTACATATTTTCGTGCTATTGTGGCGAACCATGATACCTTTTGAATTTTTCTTTCTTCTATGCTGCTTCTATCCATGGTGGCATAGTGATAACTCGAACCCCCCCCCCCGCCCGGCTTCAGTGTGCATTAGCTTCTGTCGTGCTATGGAATGGCCTCAACAGCAGGTCTCCAGCAGTGACGTTTCGTGAGATCAGGACAAGACATGACCACAGCGAAAAAACCAAGGACTCGCTGAAGATTGTATGATGATATTATAATAATAATTGCTAGTATTTCGGTGGGTCTCTCGCTATCACGGGGGCTTGCTATTCAGCAGAATATGTTATCGTTAGATAGATAAAAGTAACTGTTTTCTCATGTTTTAAATTTTTACAGCATCAGCTGGGGCCGGCCGCACTGGGGTTGGGGACCCTGAAGGGGTATGGGAGGCATTGGGACTTGAACTCCTGTCCTCTAGAACGAATCCTGCTAACAATTTTTTACCCTGAGTATGATACATGGGAAATTGCGTTTTTAAATGGCAATTGCACGACGCACGCTATATGTTCTTGCATGCTGGTATCGTTCTAGAAATTCATATACCCTGGCGTGGAACGAGACGAAATACAATGAGCGGGACATAGGCATGTATACTTCCGGTGACAAGCATCCGGTTCTAGGGAAGGTAGAATATCTCCCAAGCACAACTGTCAAGTTAGCGGTTATCAAGCCAGAAGTCTCCGAACTCTTGGAGGATGAGGGGGTTCAGGCTTTTTGAGGGAAGAATTGAGAATTGGAAGAATAGTAGTAACCGCTGCTTGCCACCCGAAGTAAGGCTAGCCTAGTGTCCCTCGAATCCGCAAGACATCATTACTGGATGCCTGGCAGGGAGAGAAATAAAGAAAGAACTTCTGGAAAAAGAAAGAATTCCCTGGGGTGGAGCCTAGTGAACCATCGGGTTGTTACTCGGAAGTCGGGGTCAGCGAAATGAGGTTTGATAGTCTGTCCCGGAGAGTCCTACAAGTCATGCTTAAATGTGGGGTGCGTTAATGGTCTTTTATTCGATTTTGAAGCCTTTTTTTTTTTTACGGGAGAGGAGAATAGGTTACCCCAAGAGCGATAATAGGGAAAGGGGGGAAAAGAGACATCGAGTGGGCCCTTTGGCCCATCTAAGTTCACACTACAGAAGTGTTATAACATCGTCCATCAGTGGCACGTTTTGTTTGTGAATCAAACAGTTTGAACGAATACCCAGTAATACAGGTAACTTCGCTCGATACCTCAACGCTTGTTTACTGCGAAATCCTTCCTTTGTCTCAATCTTCTTCCAGTTTCCAACGTCTGATTAGCCTACCATAAAACTATATATCCTCTCCACTGCCAGCAAGATCCGGCACCACCCTCTTCCCCGGTTTCTAAGCTTTGAACGTCTTCGGCCCCCTAGATGTTCCGAATATGCTCTCAGTCAGCCAAAAGCTCCACCTGGTCCTAACCTCTAAGGTCTTGGAATTAGTCTCGACAAGGCACGAAACCACAAACACCGTCAACAACATCCACCAAATGGTCTGACCAATCGTCATCTTTCGCACTGCTCCAAAGGATCCAGAAGTCCTTATCGCCCTAGGCGGCGTACCTGGAGCTGCGGCAGCTGGTAACTGTGTTTACGGGCTCAGTAGTTGTAGTGAAGGTAGGGGTACTAGATCGGTGGACGGACCCCCCCAATTCTGCAAAGGGTGTTAGGGTGAGTGGGAGGGGTGTGTGTCGGCTTTCTTTTGTGTGAGCTGTGGCGTTGCCACCGTAGAGATGCTTGGCTTTGGATGGCTTTACGACAATTGACTAACCGGCCGTTTGACCCCATTAACTGAAGGAAGGAAATAGATAACTAGAGCATGCTTAAGTTTAAATTAGATGTTAGATTTGATAGATCCTCATTTGTGGGTAATTTTCAATTTCTCAAAAACAAGTGACCTCATAGCTTATCACTCGGTTATGGACTGGGGGTCCAATGTAGTCACCTGAAGATATTAATCAAGCACAGTCGTTTACTAAAGAGGCATAGGGACTCCCCATGGTATCTTAGAATGGTGTCCTATATCTTAAATGACTCCCCCGGGCCTTCCCTACCACGAGACCGGGAAAGGGATAGCGCAAGCCTCTGTGGACATGCTACGGCCTCGCGGCGGATTGGGACTCACAACCTTGTTCTAAATATCTCACTTGTAAACTAAGTAGCATTTGTCCGGAAACAGGTCGGAATTTAGAGCTGGACCCAGATTTTCACCAGCGCTCAGTGTATTGAAGCACGCTTGTAGACTGACCCTAACATCAGTCGTGTCTTCAGTATGATACATTCCCAATTACTTAATAATCCATGGACGCGTATATAACATCTCTGGGCTTTCCAGATCTTGTCTTATCCCCTTTTTCTTCGACACAACCATTATCTTACGGGAATTATTATCAAAAGCTCCGAGTTATAAAATCAACTTTATCGAAATTAGGAATCCCCACCTCGTCTTGTCTTTCTACTCTTCCAATCCTTTCCTCCCGTCTCTCACAACTCTTTCCACCCTTAAGCGTCCGCCAAAGCATAGATTGGCTAATACACATCTATCAAGATGATTACGATTACGGTCGATGCCCTAGTCGCAAAGAGCCTGGCGTTTATCCGCCTTGCAAAGCTTACACCAAGATTCGGCAACCAAGGGCTCGTGGCTAACACCCAGGAGATTGCCGCGATTTACCGGGAGCGTCGAATAAAGGATGGAAAGCTCGAGGAGGACTTAGCCAACATGGTCGGCGACTTACGGATGTGTATTTGGGAAGCAAATTACATCGACTGGTTAGCAACGGTCATTCATAGGGCTAAATACTCTAAATTTTTCAGTGAGCCCTCCAAGGCCATAAGATTGCGGGCACACCACCTCGGTGATATTGTGTCCATTCGATCGGGCTCAGGAGGGACTCCGGATTCAGAAGGGCAAGAGCGAGATTCCCTGACTGGCCTTTTCCGCCGAGCATGTGCAGAGCTAAACCAACCCGAGAGCGCTGTGACCGAAGCGATACAGAAATGCATCAACAGGAAACCCTCGAGGGATGCCAACGAGATACTTATCTTGGAGAAAGCCGAGCAGTGGGCTGGACTATCTGAGAAGATCCTCAGGGACACGAGACATCTCAAGGAGTGTATACCCACACAATTCATCCCGTTTCAGGCGTACATCAGAGAAGCGTTGAGGGAATTTACTAGAGCTCGTTCCAAGGGGTGTGTTCCGTGTTGGGTGAATGCGGATGGTAGTTCTGGGCTAGTTCAGAAGGAATCCAGCGAGAACAGACCGGTATTGCAGACTGGGAAGGGGATTGAAACTGGAGCCCGCATATATGGCGAAAACAAAAGAGACATGAAGGAGAACAAAAGGGTAGATGTCGAATCAGGGGACTTGAAAAAAACAATGGGGACATCAGTCAGGGTTTAAAAGCATAGAGTTGAGGGAGTTGCGTTGACGGCCGGGCGTGGGGATCTAAATCTAGCGTGATGAAGAATCGCCCCGGGGGTAATGTACTGCTCATAGAGCATTTGATTAGTTGGTGGCCCTGGTAGAATTGCTTCTTGTGATATTTTCATCGTTTGAATGCTCTTAGAGAGATAGCTGATTGTGAACCCTGTTCTCTATTCCCTCCGTTTAGTTGAAGGGTGGGTGGGTAAAGTCTGGGTTGGAACTCTTAGGAATAAAGAAACATTTTTATGAGTTCAGCTATCGTATTACAATTGCTGCATTGTATATTTGAATATCGCCCTCGTTGTGGCTGCGACTAAAGGCCATTTTTCTCTTTAGCCTAGGTCATGTCAGGCAAGATATAGTCTACGGTAGTTGGACTTATCACCCTGCGAATGGGATGCAAGTACCACATCATATGAAGCTAGTACTTCCAGAATTTCCCCCCGGATCAAGGGGAGAAAAGACGGCTAAAGGATTATCCTCCCCTCATCTGAGGCAAATAAAAGAGAAAAATATAATAGACCTCAGTAGGGGAGGCAACTCCAACGCCCCAGCGAGGCTCCCAATTACCCCAGCCACCAGGGTACCGCAACAGACCCCCATGCCCAACTCGGTCCCTAAGTTGGGGAGAGCTCGTATGCATAGGTACAATCATAGTACAGAAATTTGTGCTTCCCCAGGTTCAGTGAAATCCTCAACTATTAGATTCTAGTTCTTATGCGTTGGTTTTTGATGCAGATAACTTTAATGGTGTATTATTTTGGAGCAGTGTTGTACGAGTATTGTACTTGTACTGTGCTGTGCTGTACGAGGCTATCTTCAAAATTCGCTGACACTCCCCCCCATTTTACACCAAAAATGGCTGATTTTAAACATGCTCGATTCATCTAAAAGCAATGGAGAGTTAAGAGAATTAATTTTATTGTGTAGGGAATTACCCTAAATCTCTGCATAAAAATTATGTCAATTTTTCCACTCCACCTCGAGAGATGAGAGCTGCATGGTCAGATTGGATGATGTTACAATGTACCTTTCATATGGTAAACCCATATAAAATTGGAAGTATCTTTTGTTCATAATTTTTATTTCCTGTATTGCAGCATGGTCATCAACCAACAGAGCTCATTGCTTATGAATGGTGATATCTTGATGGCTCTGAAGGCTCTAGCAAATTTTAAAATTTTTTACATGACGACAAAGCTGAGATTTTGCAAAGTGAAAATGCCCATTCATGGTGTAAAGTGGGGGGAGTGTCAACGATTTTTGAAGATAGCTCGTACTGTACTCGTACAGTACAGTACGTCAACCGTCATGGGTTGGATAAAGCACCGGTATCATACCTGTTTAAACACAAAAATCTGCAGCGGCTCACGAACCCTGACTAATTATGTTAATAATATTATCATATGATTATAGGATGAGCACGTGATACATGGGAAGTTTAGGGTCTGGGGTTATCATGTTTGTATCATACAACATCACATAATTGCACCAGGGGCAATCTCACGATAGACTTCGAAAACCTTCTCATTCACCTCCCCTCGAGGCCCCCTACCGCACCTCCCTATACGAAACTGTATAATCTACACTTGGCTTTGAACTCGAATACACTGACCAAAGCTCTCAACAAAATGGCTCCGATTCCCAGGACTATTCTCGTCATCGGTTCATTAAACATCGATCTGACTACCAGAACTCGTCGCCTTCCTAACCCCGGCGAAACTATAGCTGCCCAAACTTTCTCAACTGCACCAGGTGGGAAAGGGGCAAACCAAGCTGTCGCATGTTGTCGCCTGGCTCGAGCATCCTCCGATGCACCACTAGACAACATTTTGGTCAAGATGGTCGGTGCTGTCGGAGATGATGAGTTCGGGGGCCGTCTCAAGGACGCCTTAAGGCAGAATCGGATCGACGTTGAAGGAGTAGTTGTCAAGGGAGGAGTTTCTAGTGGCGTCGCCGTGATCATAGTGCCCCCCCCCTCCAGATCACAGCTGAGTTATCACCGGAAAATCCAGACTAATAGAGCTAGGTTGATGAAGATACTGCCGAGAACCGCATCCTTTACACGGCTGGCGCGAACGAAGCTCTCACTGCCCAAGATTTTCCGGAAAACTTCTTCTCGAGCTTTACCCCTCTCCCTTCTTTTCTTGTCCTGCAGCTCGAGACCCCGCTCCAAACAGTCCTACACCTCCTAACCCTCGCCTCAAACGCTGGTGTCGAAACTGTTTTAAATCCCGCTCCGGCCAGGCACATCCCCCTCCAGTTCTATTCCAAAATCGATCATCTAATCCTCAATGAATCTGAAGCCGCGTACCTCACTGGGGAGGAAGTTACCTTCCTGGACGACGATGACGGGGTCAAGTTAACGATCGACCGCTTCCTTGAGCGTGGCGTTAAGCGGAGCGTGGTTATCACCATGGGCGCCCGCGGGTGCTATTTCAAGAGCCCGGATCGCCAGGAAGGTTGGATTAGGCCCGAGGTTCGGGCACAGGACGTGGTGGACACCACCGGTGCTGGGGATGCGTTTGTCGGCGCATTTGCGGTTGCCCGTGTTGAAGGGAATGACGTTGGACAATCCCTGAATTTCGCGACGAGGGCGGCGTCGATCAAAGTCCAGAATATGGGGGCTCAGGCGGGCATCCCGTGGAGGGGCGAGGTGCAATAGAAACGCAAATGAGAATGGGAGGCAATGTGCTGTCGGGATGATGATACCATGAGTTCTAAATCAAAAGATTCCTGAACTTCGATACTGCGTTCTAAAAAGCGAAAACTGGGGGAAGAGAAATTGCGACGGCCAAGCCTCCGAATTTCTCCAGGCCATCACATAGCGCAAGAAGAACACATAGTGCTCAAAACATCCATTATCACCATTAGGCAAAATTTTCCTAGCAACGTTGGACTTACCCATCCCGTTATCCCTTCCTCCTGAAATCACCTTTCAGCTACTGGCAAGGGCCTGAAGCAGAGGGAATGCCGTCTCTAAATATCCATATAATAATAATATTATGTACTGAAATATGCACCTGATTTGTATTCCTTCTGCACTATCCCCTCCCGTGTGTTCACAACGAAGGATAGTTAGAAGGTCAAGCAGAAGGGGCAGAAGAGAGTGACAATCAAAAACGGAAAAATTGGGTCGGCGAATATATCCAACGGTGGAAAATATAAAACAAAGTTTGCTGCGGGATCTCCATTAGACCTGTAAATAGGTGTTATTGAGCTGTAGGTGCAAGACCAGCTACAAATGAACCAAATTGTATCCGACTCTCTTGAGATCTCAGGTAGCCCAGTCCGCCATGAGTGCTACGGATATAGCTCTGCCAGAGGCCTATATATTAAGGACGAAGCCTCATGACATGGAGCGAAAGGTCTCTTAATTCAGCCAAAGAAAAGACCGGGTGTTCTTCTGAACCAGAGACCTACTTCATCACAAGATTTCAACCCATCGAGATTGTGTAGTGAATTCTTAAGCAGTGCATTAAGGCAAGAAATTGCTTCCACGGAACCCAGGTAGAAATGCGCCAGGCCGTGTAGGTGGACATTGAAATCCGCTTATTCCCATCACGCCGAATAAAATCTGGGAATGCAGAGATTGAAATAGCTTGCACACTTTGTATTTTCGCAATCACTCACTGCCTCTTCTCCCCCTGGTGTCTAGAGGAATATTCCCCTGTTTGTTGCGGTTTCTGGGAATAATGTTCTGCGGTTGGCGTCGATACTCTTTCTACTCGTACTAATAGCCGGTTACCCTCCTATTTCACTATCGCTCATAGTCGGGCAAAGCAAGTGTGATGTTAAAGCAAGTGTGACACTTCAGTTTTTAGTTTTGTTTTGGCTCAACTGGCCTACACAAGCACATACTATTAATTACATACACCAATTTTTGTCATAGCTAAATTGTTTCAGCTCAAAGCCAGAAAATCAGGATTTCTTACAATTGAATAAGCTGATAGGAATGAGGAATCTGAATTTAATTCACTAATCAAATTCCTACTAGAATCTCCTCTATTCTCATTTTCTCTCATAAATCTTGGTATGTGCCTCCCTAATTCTTTCTCTTCTCTAATGAATTTCCTCCTCTTCAGCTTCATTGCCAACTACTTGTAATTGTAGATCTATTATACTAATTACTGAACTTGGTGTTGCCTCAAGCAGCAATAGAACTTGTAATAAATATGGTAGTTACTGACAAGACTTAAAGTCTTCTGCATTGGGGCTCTTCACTATATCAGAAATTTGAATTAACAGCTCTATTGGAACAATTCTACCTTGACTGCAAATATTCTCTACTTGCTTTTCCTCTCTTTCTTGGCCTTGGAAGCATTAATACCATAATGATTTAATGCTGCCTTCTGCCTATTAACAGCAACCTGAGTATTCTTCCTAGTCCTTTTGATTACTACAACTATTTCTTTTTTCTTTCTTACACTTTTTCAAAGTCTTGCTGCATTTATGGTAATAATAATTCTTTTTTTAATTAATTAATGGGAATTTGTTTTACACTTTTAATTCTTCTGACTTAGAATTTGAATAGTTGATATTTTAACATTGAAGATATCAGCTGCAGTACTGACCTTCCTGCTTGGCCCCTCCTCTAGCCATACTATTGTGCAATTCAAGTACTACTTCATAAAAATGGGAAGAAAAAAAAGGAACATAATCTGAAGCATCATAATTGCTTTAGTGTTACACTTGATTTGCCTAACTATAAGCGACAGTGAAATAGGAAGATAACTAGCTATTATAATCTTTGGCTCCAAGATCATTCCATATTATCCTAATACTACTTATTAGAAAGAGTGATCTTACCATCTGATAACCCATCTAGTTAGGTCATAAGGTTATTTTCAATTTGACTTCCACGGTAGTGGCAGATGGTAGTAGGAGATAAGAGGGGATGACTTAAGTTTGGGCAGAATGGGATGAGTAGTAGGAGGTAAGGTTAATTGTATAATCTATAATAGAGGATAGTTTATGAGGTAGCAAGAAGAAGGCCCTTTTTTTACTCCATGTCAAAGCTGGTAAGCTAATGTAGTGGCAGTCTACTGCATATCTTTTATTCTTCAAAACTGTCCCAGATGCATACCTCCACTGTGGTTATCTTTGGACCTAATAATCTTTCTTTTAATAAAGACTTATTACTTACAGATCTGGAGAGACTGCAATGACCAAGTGAGCAAGTATGGATTAACTTAGAGTTAAAATTAAAACTCCTATACAATATCAACTTGGATAAGAGCAACTTGTCTCAAGATACTGGACTCTTTCTCTCTCACCTTCTTCTAAGTAATGTGTCATTTTCTTCTGCTTTCATGTTCCTCCATTCCTTCCTACTAAAACGAAAAAGTCAGATATCTAGAGAGATGTTGCTCATGTTTAATTTAATATGGTATGATATTGTAAAGTCATGGAGAATAATCCATCTTCTGCTAGTATTTGGCCATAGTAGCCAGTAGGATTATCCTGATTAAATTGATTCAATACTAGAAATTGAAAAATATGCAGTTTGGATCGTGGAGGTAACAGGAGGTACATGATGCTATAGTATTGGTGTACAAGTTTCTGGAACATAATAGCAGGATAAAGTACCTGATAATATTTATAGACATTAACAGAGGATTTGATAACACGAATCATAACCTCTGTTCTGACATTTTAGTAGTGAAAGAAGCATAGAATACTATAGTTTTGTAGGTGTGGAGATAGTACTTGAGAAGGGTAGTACAATTCTAGTTTAATAAAAGAGTTTTCAAGACCTATATTATAGCTACAGAAGCTATCCAAGGGTCATCTCTCTTCTTCTTTCTATTTAGAACTTATGTTACTAATATCTTCAGACTGAAATTGAAATTTACACCAGGTCTTAGGAGTGTGATCTCAAGTTATATTAATAATGGAGTGATCTTGGTGGTAGAGATTACCAAGGAGATTGCAATGTAGATAGCAGGAAAGAACTTTTGAAACTGTAAGAAAACTGACAATAGGAGGTGGATACGATTCTAGGACCAAAAGGTGTAATGGATTGGTTTTGGAGATGTCAGGTAGAAAGTAATAGATATGAATAGGATAAAGTTGAAGCCAGTCAATAAGCTGGAAGTACTTAGCTTTTTCTACAACCAGTTTAGAAACACGTCTGATCATGTAGTCTATTGATTGAAGAGGAAATTGGATATAAGAAAGTGAATAGTAGCAATGAGTAGCTAATGGGAGATGAGTGAGGAGCTGAGGGTATGGAAAATACTCTGTCTCCTATAAAGCTACTATTTGCAGATGGTATGGTATGGACATGATTTTGTATAGTGTTATATGTGAAGTAGATTCAAATCCACATAAATAATTATCTAGGATCAATGTTTAGGATGCCTTTAAAATTAGCTAATAACATGCTTTTGGTGGAATTTGGAATACCACTGATGGTCTTGTAAGGGTTATACTTACAAAAGTGATATTACATGAAGATAATTATATACAAATCTGGAGAGTAGCACCAATGGTTCTCTAAGATTAGAAGAGACAGGAGCTAGAGTATGGGATTACTAACTTGTCTGTTATGAGAGAAGAAGCTGCCAGTGGAACCTTGGTCAGTAGTTTGGATGGATGTGGACAAGAGAACAGTGATGCTTCAGTACACAGGGGAGTGGGAGAAGAATGTGGAAATCAGAGATGTAATACTCTATACAGATAGGTCCAAAAGGGATGAGTGATTGTTTAATGCTTAAGTAGTATTCACTAGTGGAGTTAAGATTAAATTCAGAGAATAGATACTGCCTGGAAAATAGTCAATAATTGAATAGGAGACTTGGGTTGTAATTTTGGTCCTTTGGGAGTTATAGAATTTGAGTCTATTGTACTTTAAGGTTACAGTATGGTTAGATTATTAGCTAGTACAAGAGACATTTGAGGCCAGAGAAAGAGAAAGAGAAACAGCTAGACTGTGGGACACAATCACTCAGTCCAGAACAAGTTTTAACATGTAGCATTAAATCAAGTTCTTGAGTATGTGGATATTCCTGAAAATAAAGAGATAGATTGAATTATCAAGACCTATAAAGCAATAAATCTGATAATTGTAACAGTGATTAACCTAGGCATCCAGTAGCTGGCATTAGCATAAGAGCTTCTCAAGTCTGAATGCATAAAATAGTAAGAGAATGAACACTACAGCTATTACAAGAAAAAGCCAACTAAAAAAACACCTGAAGAGGCTGAGCCAGATAGATGCCTACTACATTAGTAGAAATAAACTCCTGAATTATGTATGTTCTGTATGTCAGATGTATAGAATGCTAGAATACTAATCACAATTCAGAATGTATGTAGATGTGGCAACCAAAGTCAGGACACAAGTATAAATGGTAACCAAAGTCAGAAGGTAATAGAACATAATAGAACGCAATGAGGGGTAACAGGATACAGCCAGACATAACTGGAGTCAACTAGATGTGGTAACCAAAGTCTAAATACTATTCTTTAAATACAAAGTTCACAGAACACGGCCAATACAAAATATAACTTATGCCTAAATTAACATAAAAAGATCTCTAATATTGTACTTCAAGATTTATCTTTCTTGATACTGTGACTAGGTTACTAAAATTGAGCAAAGATACAGATGCAATACAAAGTAAAATAGGTATAATAGGCAGTATCTCTACCAGTACTAATGACAAGAAGACATTCAATACACCGTTGGAAAGCTAGTATTGAGTGGGTCTAAGACACAAAGCATCAGCCTTAGTATTATAGTATTTGGGATGGAATCTCGCATCAAAGTCAGTGCATAGTCAAAACTGTACCAGAAGAGATTACTTTCATAAAAGCCTATATCTCTACCAATATCAATACCTTTTTTTTTTTTTTTTTTTATCATCATTTAATTCCTTGTTTAAGGTACAAGAACATGGCATACAGCGCTAGCTATAGCATTAAGAAAAACCCTCCACCCCTGACCAAGAGAAAACCCATGCCTCCAAGACATTCTGAGATGGAGCCAACTGTACACACTCCAAGGGTGATCAACTCAGGTGCCCAGCCCGCAGGCCTCACAACTTGAATGCGAAAGGGTCTTGCCTAGAAGCCAATCAAAAAGTCCAAGAAGATTCCTTGCCTAAAAGAAAGCCCACCTACTAACTACACGTAGTTAACAGGAAGGAAATCAAACTAGCTAGGCAGGAAAGCATAAGGAAACACTCTACCCGTTAACTACAAGACCTGTAAGGACCACAAAGAAAAATAACAACTACTCACTGTACCATCAAATTGCCATTTTTAAAGAATCACCTCCAAAGTTAGTGGCAGGTAAAGAGCCCCACGGCCAGATGCCCTCAACTAGCTGTACCACGGATGTAGTGTAATACTATAACTCACCAATCGAGAACAGAGACCACGGTACCAAGTTAAAGGAGTAGATGGTTGACAGAGGGGATGTCAGCCAAAGATTGACTGCAGGCTGGCAGCAGGCCAAAATACTGGAATACTACATGGCAGAGGGAGGAGGTAGTAGGGTACCAGCCAAATGAGGGGAGGCAGTAGGATGAGAGCTGACATAAATGAAGTAGGGAGACGGAGAGAGGGCCCAAGGCTCCAGAGCAGACCTGACTATAGAAACCAAACCATTGCCATTTTACCACTTCTCTTGTATAGTCACTTGTTCAGGGAGAGATACTCTCAACTACGTCGACTGCCTACCGTCCTCGCAGA